>NC_052143.2:13396837-13538977 GCF_016086655.4 Lepeophtheirus salmonis
AAATCCTCAGAGTTACTTACCTTTTTTTTAGAATCCTCACACGTAGTCACTCAATACTTAGATGTTCTCTCCTTAAGAATGAAATAATAATAATAACATTTTGAAAAGAAAAAAAAATAATACATACATTATGACTGATGAACCATGAAGTACTATAGAATCAAGAATAGGGGTGTCTAACATACGGACCGAGGAGATAAATTTGCATTATTAAAATAAATGAAAAAATTTACTATGATTTTCTGTGAAATATGTTATTCCTATATTGTCCGATAGGGACAAAGTCTTGTAGTACTCGTAGACAACATGAATGCAACACTGTGGCAAAATAGACATAAGTAAGTAGTCACATTTGAGTCTGTTTAGCATATGTTGGTGGAAATTGGATTATTTATTATTCCTTTAGCCTCGCACCTTCATCAGAAAAATGTCTTTATCAAAAAGGAGAAAAGTGGATACAGAGAGTAGGATTTGAAAACCCATGTGTCTGGTATGCCAGCAGAAAGTTTTGGTGAAAAAAACAACAACTTTATGTTGGGTTTATCTAATTTTGCAATGATTTTACAGGCCAATTCGCTTGAGATCAGATTATGCTACTTCGGCCACCCAAACAAAAATGTGTTTGACACCCATGCTCTAAAGCGCTACCTGGCTGAGCCTTAGCTATACGCACTCAATACTACAAGCAAAACGCAAGCGATATTTCATTAATAAGTCTACATTTCTATTTCTTAGAACACAACTATATAATGGAATCGCCTAAGCACATGGGCAACGCACTCGGGGGAAGTTATTCTCTTGAATTCAGTGTGTGTACATTCGCGCTCAGGTGATTCCTAGAGATAGAAATATACATTATGTATATGGATTTCACAAAAAGATTCCTAGGTTAGATGGAGTAATTGTAATACTCAAATGTTTACTTATACTTAATCAGTGCAACTCCATCAAACCAATTAAATGAACATTAAAGTAAAATTAAAATATGGATATGATATACATCAGGGAGCACGATATAGATTGTAACCTCTATACACACTCGATGCAACATGCAAAACTCTTGTGAAATTTCATTAATATGTCTACATTGTTATTTCTGAGATCCAAAATGACTGTTTGTCATTCCAACATACAATTATACATCAATATAATATACTTCACTAATATTAGTGATGTGCCGCGGGCTGAATATTGCTGCATGAGTATTTTCGAGTTCAAAAGAACAAAACACTAGAGGGATTACGACCTATACTCGTTACTCGCTTGAGCACTCGTTATTTGCATGTATACTTGTTACTCACTCTAACATTTTTTGTTCGCTAAAAAACTCATCACTCGTATTATTGAAACAATGGATTTTTTTTTGTGCCCTTGATCGGAATCATAGCTGCCTTTCGACCAAGCATTTCTTTTCAAGACCCTGACAACTTATTTTTTAAGGTAAATAATCATAGACTGATAGTTGTTCAGTATTATTATTGATAAAATAATTTAAAGCGACTTCAGGGAAGTTTTCCAAGTGGTGTTAGATGAATGTCGTGCTATTGACATCAGAAACTTTTAATTTTGGCTGCATAGAATGTAAATCCCAATATTTTTATCCTTCTTAGGTCTATTAAAAAGCTTCTAAACAATGCTACTTCTACACTTTCCCATTTTCTAACTGGATAGAGTATGGGAAGATGGAAAGGAATGATTTCAATAATTCGAATTAAAACCTGGTATAAGATATCCAAGATTGACTTATCCAAGGGATACACCAAACGAATTTATAGCTAGTAGAGTGAAAATCAGATTGGAACATTCGAATGGATGTTTAATAGCGGTCCCTCTCTCGTGCATTTAGAAATATTCATTAATCTATATTAATAAAAACAATTTTGTCCTAAGTATATTGGTCTGAGAAGGACTTTTGAGAGTGTCCTTAATAAAGTGCGTAATTCCAAGCAATTTTAAGTACTCCCGAGTACTTTTTTTTTAATTTTTGCAAACAGGCATAATTTTTTTGATTTTTTTCTTCAAAAAATTTCAAAAAACCAAACCAATGTATATATATATAATCCTGCAGACGTCCCTGATAGAATAGTGTTTTTCAATCTGTTTTTCTGCGAAACACTACTGTCTGTCTTTCTGGTGAAGGCGAAGGGAGTGTTTTCATACTGGGGCTCATATTTCGAAGGGGTAGTTTGTCGGAAATCTTTACTTTTTTAGAGCTGAGTCTCAGTGGCTAAGTGGTTACATCAATACTACCTGGGTTGTTGATGAAATGATCTAAGAAAGCGAGGAAAAAAATAATCATAACTAAAAAAAAAAAGCCTTTACAACAAAAAAAAGTCGAAAAACGCTGATTTAGACATAATCAATACTTTTAGAATAGAGCATGTAGAGACCTTCTTTCGAATGATTTTAATTTATCATTCTTCAGATTAAAATTTAACTTTATAGGGCTGATATATTTTTGAGACCTTCCTGAATTTTATTCTTTACGATTTATTAGCTTTTTATCAATTTTTTTTTTTTTTTTTTTTTTTGATATTTCTAGACACTCCTATATGCATAAATATATATGTTATTTATGTATATCTACCTTAAATATTTGATGATCAAAGCAGGATATCAAACCTATCCATTATTTGAGGTGATGTCACGTATAGAACAATAACAAATAGGCATATAACCAGTAAAAAACATAATAATAACAAACAGGTCATAATAAAAGTGATTTAAAGGAACCTGCGTATATTGTAAAATCCCTATTGAGTTGATCAAGCAACTAACTATCCACAAACTTTGTTTACAGGTCATTTGTATCTATATTCATAAATGAATATACAATAAATAAAAATGGGGTTTCCTTTGTATGTACATTCTACATGTTGTAAAGGTGCAAATCATGCAGTGCTTTAAAGGTATTTAATATAATTACATACGTATGTATGTACAATACCAACTTCCTGCAGAAGTGAGTGAGGTATATCTATTAATTCTGTTTATTATGTAAGGTAGCACAAGTCTCAGAGGCATTTTTAGTAAGCAAGGTATACACAAAGTACGTATGTACACCATTATTTTTTACTAGGTAGAGCTCAATCGATTTTATATCGAACCCGATTTTCGATTGTGAAAAAACGAAGTATATTTATGATACACAGCAACTAAAGCCTCCCTTGATCCATTATGATAACTTTGTCAATCCCTGGAATAGTCCCTTGACTATTCTTTGTGATGTACTAATGAAGTCTGGAATCGTACTTGGATTTTGGAATCAGATTTGATTCCAGTCTACCACACTATAAAAAGTATCACAATTCCTTATTGAACTTATATAATTTAACTTGTATTCTTTATAACAAAGTATTTTTGAAATATTGATGTGAGGTCACGCACGCACCTTAATTGATTGTCAGAATCAAAAAGATTCATGAGGAGTTAGGGAGGGTAAATAATCTTTTAAAATGGCCGTACTTTGGACTTGAGGTGCCCTCGCAATAATTTACCAGGTATATCTCCTAATGCAGTCCGTCCTGAATGTCATCATAAGATGTGCAAATCAGTGTAACTTCAAGTCTTCTGCTCTTGCTGTTTTCGTTTTGCAAGCATTATTTTTTTAGATATAAAAAAACTCTAAGATATAGGAGGCAACTTCGGCCAATAACCAATTACTATTAAACTTCCTATAATTGATCGAGCCTAGTTGAAAATGTGTTCTATCAAGCAACCTTTTTCATATGTACAGTATAATAATATTGATCCTTCGCCCTAAGATTTATGTAATCAAGCATACACACACAAAAAAAAGAAGTAAATATGCTCAAAAGTTGTAATGAGTAAATAGAGAATTTACGGAAAGGTGATTTAAAATATTTGTAAAGCTATTTGAAATAAATTGAAATTTCTTCTTCTTTTTTTTGGAAATCTTGAGTCAAGAAGATAAGAATGAGATGCATTTAAAGTTAATTATTTTTGCTTATTGGAGTAGATGAACATTTCTTTTTGGCTTGAATGGTTGTCATTTTTCATTTTTCTATAGTTGTGAGAGTGTGTGAAAGTTAAAATTTGTATGTCTATTCAATATTCATACCTACATTTATGGAAGCATATTCACAAAACTTTAACCAAAATTAAGTAAAATTAGTAATAATTAGCTTAAATAGAATGGGATAAAATAATTAGGGATGTATAACTAAAAAAACAACTCTATAAACAAACAAACTAAATCTATTTAGGTACAATATTTATTTGTGAAAAAGACTTGAAAAACTATGAGAATAAATACGAATTTGAAGATATTGGCGAAAAAGAATATTCTCAAGAGTATCCTTAACGGGGGTACTTGAAGGTCTTAATTTTTTCTCGGGTGGTACGCAGTGTAAAAAGTTTGAGAACCATTGCTTTAGAATACATCTATAATTTGCCATTCACCATTCAATGCTTAATAAAGAATAGTGACTATGGTAAAACAGGACAAAAAATTCTTACTCCGTCCTGTAATCGCAATTTTGTTATGAGTCTGGTTAGAGAGATCGTGGATGACTCATCATTAATATGCGGATAAATACTACTATTGAAAGCAATTATTGTGGGGGGGGGAGGGTTGCAGCACTGTTACTGAAAGCATCACAACAAGATCTGGACGTACAATAATGAAACTAAGCTATGGCTTGTAAATAAGTTAATTTCATGTCATCTGAGTTTGATATGTTTCTTACCTATTTATTTCATGTTTTATTACTTATTTTTCTTCAACCTATTATTTAATTATTTCGAAAATATATAAATTGCCATTTTTCCAATGAATATATAAACAATACCTACTAACATATATATGATGCATATCCCTGCATCAAATAAATGTAAACCTTTCACAACTACATACAAGTTTACTATAGTACATATATATATATATATAGATAGTAATACCAAGTGGTCCATTAAAATATCAACACTTACAAATTTAAACTTCAACATGATATAATTTATTCATTAACAATAGAATTTTTTCAACATAATTAATTCCATAAATATATGTGTGCCTGAGCTCTCTTAATCATTAATGTAGCTGCTCTTAGCGGTAATGATGTCTTCAAGGAGGCGGCGGAAAGCCTGGCACCCATTGCCGATGTAGTCCTCTTTCATGGCGTCCCGGTGTTGGCTGACAGGGGCTTTGAGGGCATCGGTGTTTGGATGACAGACACTGCAGACCTTCCTCTTGGCATGCACCCAAAAGCTGTGGTCGAGGGAGATAGTATCAGCACCGTAGAAGGGCCAAAAGTGTTAAAAAAAGGTCAAAAGGGGCTTGCAACGAAGGAGATAGATTTCTTTCATTATTGGTGCCAAAAGTGATCTCTCCATCCTCACAAGGCTCTTTCAACCCACTTTTTTATAGCTCTCTAAGTTTGGTGTAAAATCCCGGGTTGTCTTTGCATGGGCCCCAGTGGAATTGGCCTGGACTGTTTTCTTTAACTCATTCAGGTCCAGTTTGGTATTTTTTACAGAGCCCTTCCTCCTCTCCAACGTTTCGAACTTGCTGACGGAGTAAATGCTGGTCCTGGAGACACCCAACTGCTTTGAGTACGCTAATGGAAATTCGTCCATCATGTTCAAGCGTCAATTTATCGACTTGTACGTAAGCTAGAGAGCACATGTTTTTTGTTTTTTTGTAACTATTTGTTTATGCTTTAATATAATCGAAATATGAATTAATTTCAATCACTCAACCTTCATTAATATTTGAACTAGTAAATGTTCTGATTTCAAAACCACACTGGTATTTAAAGTCAAATTTATCTTTCCAGTGAATAACTGTATAACTATACACTCTACAAGATCTAATTGATAAATCCAGGACAAAGCTTGACTTCCTCCAGATGAATAATAAGGGCATTACAGTCGAGTTAACATCCATATATGAGATTTTGAGAGTCCAAGCAACCATTTGGTTCCGATTTTTCTGCGAAACTATAAACAACAAACAACAGCGACTACTGCTGAATTAGCTCCAGAAAAAAATTGTGCAAGGGCTATTATCTACTCCTCTGTGTACCCCAGGACGACCGGGTACTATGTTTTAAAGCGCCTAAACGGGTAGAATGACATCACCAGGGGGCCCCAAAAGCTTCGAAGTGACAAGAAGAGGACCTTAACATTCATGGCTGGCCGGAAGAGGTCAATTGGGACTAATCCAACGAAACCCATTTTGGAGCTGGCCCTGCTGCTGTTTGTCTACTAGACTCGTGATATCAGCGCCATCTTGAAGTTATAGTTTTTGAAAACATATTAAGATAGTGTCTGTTCGTTGGTTACTTGATTGATTGCTTAAATGGTTGGGGGGGGTTAAGGTTGCATTAAATGAAATTAAATATGATATTTTCGACGGATATGATTTAATATAATTAATCATCAGTTAAAATTCATTAAAAATAACCTACACAGAACAACGATCATCAATTTTATAAATAACATCTTTATGCTCTTTAAAACCAATAAAAACGTTTTTATTTGATGATCCCATAAGAGAAAACCATCTTGTAGCCAAATTATGCCTCATCCTTTGAGGAACCACAAAATACATATAGAGATAAATATGAACTGTCATTTGCAAATATTTGATCTTTATAAAATCCATGGAAGCCAGAAATAGGTATAAACATTATTTAGTCATAAAAAATATCAAAAATGAATACCAAATATGTTATTGTCATTACTTTTCCTTAAATTGGAAATATCTTCGGAAAATAAAGACGGCAATTATGACTAGAGATCCAAATCTGTCCAAAAAAAGAATTTAAATTTAAATTTCTTTTTACGGAAGCACAGGGATGCCCTTCACATACGAGACTTATAAGAAACGAACTAATATATTTTTATGTCTCGTTTGAAGGTGTAAGCAGTTATTCTTAATTTGAAACAAGTGGTCAAACGGTCAGTTAAGAAAATTTATCAGTCAACAGTCAAAAATAAATAATAGAATAACTCCTAGCTTAAAATACAGGAGTATTGCTCCATCTTTTTTACCCTTAAGGGACTCATACACCATAAATATCGTCATAGTTTGCAAGTTTAATACTAGCCCAACTAATATCTTATGATTTAATTTATCTATGCATAAATATATCTATATGCATTTATAAAACAATGACTCTAGTAGATATTTCAAACTATTCCTATGCCATACACAATAACAGATACTCCATTTAGTGATTTGACAACAAAGTAAACGTTTTAAGTTACATATAATATGTCTCAATTTGATATCATACATAAACTAATGTAAAATAATATTTACTTAATATACATTAATC
Source organism: Lepeophtheirus salmonis (assembly GCF_016086655.4). NCBI lineage: Eukaryota > Metazoa > Arthropoda > Copepoda > Siphonostomatoida > Caligidae > Lepeophtheirus > Lepeophtheirus salmonis. The sequence goes on from NC_052143.2 coordinate 13,404,139, forward strand.
TATACACTGTTGGAAATACCTAATGATATCACTTAGAAATTATGTACCTACATATATTTGTGAGAGTTCGAGATGAATGCTCAATGTTTCCACTTTAAGTGAAGTTCAAAAGAGGAATTAAATAAACAAGAGAGAAAATACTTGTCAATTAAACGTCTCTTTTTTGTTTCTCCCTTAGATCCTTAACTAATGTGGAAGCTTAAATAAAACATATACAATTTAATCAAATAGACTCCAAGTGATACAGGTGTCGAGAAACAGGGGAGCATGGGTATCCCGCTTTTTGAGAATTTACAATTGAGGGTTGAGTGCCAAATTGTCGTGTCTCAAAAATTACGGATATTAAGATGTTGCTTAGAAGTTCAATATTTAATGATAATATTTAAACACAGATAAATTCAGACTGTCGAAATGAATTTTTCACATCCATTTGATTATAAAACACCTTTATTCATAATGAAAGAATGGAGAATCCAATCTTAATAATGGAAAGTAAGTATTTAAGTTACGACACTTTGGCACTCACCCCAGGAATTATCATAAAGTCAGGGTCTACATAATTTGATTTCCAAAAAGACATCCTTACCTTAATAGGGCATGAGCAAACTAAAAAAACATATCCGTAGAGTGGTGTGACAGTCTTAGCTTGGGGATGTAACATGCAGCATACAATATAAAAAAATAATTAGTGATGAAAATCCACCGTACTTTTTAGCTCGCCCTCTTTTTAAGAATTGCTAATCTGAAGTATATTTAACTGCTGGGTAGTCAACTTCCTTTCAACTAGATTTAATTTTATTCAAAAACTGATTGAATATTCGACTGTGCTCATAAAAGACAGAGAGTCAACTTGAGGATTTGTTGCAGAGTTATAATTGACTTATAAGTCCTTTTTGGACTCAAAGTAGAATTAAGGATCGACTTTGGAATAATTATTACTTATATATAATCCCCTTGCAAGATATGGACCGCACAGCTGATCTCATGAGACGCCATGACAGCTAAACTGCTCTCCTTCAAAATATTCTTCAAATTGTCAGGGTTAACATGTCGATTTTTGATTGATACGCAAGATTTTCATCACAATAAATAATATTATCACCCAGGGAGTTGTATTTTTTAACGTAAGACCGCGTCACTCTCTGTCGTTTTATTTACAAACTATAAACTAAACTAGTAAACAACGTCCGTGCCCCATTAGAGAGGGTTTTAGGGGGAGAGGATGAATATTTTGAAATGAGTCAAATTTGAGATTAAATCTGACTCATTCTTGTTTAATTACAATATACTTTTTTTAATATAAAAAATTGATTTGGATCTTTCTTTATTTTTACTCTGACTCTTAGTTCATATTATTTTTATTATTACCCAATATCCATACTTTATATTAAGTAAGGGAGGCCAATAGTAATTATAGTACTCTTTTGCACAAACATTCTTCTTATTTCCAGAAAATTGACTTAATTTCATGAATAAATAAAAAAGTACCGACACATGATTTAAAACGATGATATGTCCGAACAAATGAGAACAATTCGTCACCCAACATATGGCAACCAAAAATTAAAAAAAAAAGAAGATATATCTACAGTTATTTGCCCTTCCACATATAAAAACGGAGAATGGAGCCTGGGTTATACATAGGCCTTTTTTAGCTAAAAAACAAAAACAAAATTATGATTCAATGAGAAGGTAAGAGTATTTTAATAATTAAATATGACTTGAAACCCACTACAAAATTAATCTAATAAATAAATTTCAATCAAAATGATTTTCAAAAAATGACCGTTGGAAGACGGTCAATACTCTTGGGCGTTAGTAGTCATACCATTTACTTCTCGAAATAGTTGGGTTATTTTCATCAATAAAAATTTGTTCATAGATGAATGTTGTTTTTAAATTGAATTGTACTCAATGAAAATATGGCAAGAGTATCATTGATTATTATAAATTCTTGTTCTAAGTTACTTATCGAATATTCCTTCTTCGTATAATTGTATTCAACGCAACCTTGAAATTCATGTCTTTCAGTAAGGTTTCGTGAATTGTGACACTATATTTATTATTAAACGTTGCGTGAAAATAAATAATAAATCTTGAGTTTTTGTTTAAATTTAGCTACTTCTTTGGTGCAGATGTAACGAAGGAAAATTAAACAAAATCCATGTACTTGGAGAAAAATGAGTTTTACACCATAGTTATTTTATCCAAAACAACTTCCCACTCACTCTTTCTAAGAAATAAACCTAATTTTTCAATATCAAGACCATGGTGAGATGGTTTAAACTCTTTAAATAACCTAGTACAACGAGAATGGATCAAGTATATGTAATATATGATTGAAAGCCTTGAACTCGTCATACTAACTTAAAAATTACACATACACACTTATGATAAAATTCAAGTATTCATGGGTACTGAATGTATGTACAGCACGTCGTTACCTTTATTCCATCATGCAAACTTTTCTCCTAAAAGAAACAGAAAAAGGCCAGAAATCATCTGGGTAGTTAGACAAATAAGTAAACCATATCAACTGCTTATGTACTCCCAGACTATTGCTGTCATATTATATCTTCACAATGAATATATAAATTGCATCTATATATTTCGTAATACTAAAATCCTACATAGTATTTTATTAGATACTGTATTATAATATAGCTTACTAATATTTTATTAAAATCCTAGATATACTTTAGTAATTGTGTATGATAGCTAAAATTTCTTCTTAGAAATAATAAAATGACAAATAAGACGAGAGGTTAATAAAAAATTGTATTCCTGTCCATTTGGAAATGGAATATAAGTATAGAATAACTTAATACTTCGTTTATTTGTCAAAAAGAATAAATTATGAAGTAGCTAGGAAACAATCAACAGCTGCCAACCAAATACCTCGGGGTTTTGTCCGTTAGAGAGGTAACACCGTGAGAGGGATTAAAGGCCCTAATTGAATTTCAAATGCCACTTCCGGAAAAAGAATTATTCATGGAAGTTGAACTTTTGTTGAATCTCTGAAAAATAGAATTCAAGGAATCCCCCCCCCGAAAAAATAAATAAAGATTAGATCCCTTCGTTTGTGGTAATACACAGCTCTATAATATATTACAACTAAGCGGGAATAATTTTGAAAATTTTATTAAACATCTTAACGACACAACAAATCATCAATGTAATTTTTTAAAAAAATCATTTAAATGGTATTATGGAATGTACTATTTAGTATGGAGGAGTCATGAGTTATATAAAAAAATAGCCTCAATGTGATTTTTAAATATAATTAAAGCACTATTGATTACAAAAATAAATTAGCATTAAAGCTTTATCAATGAATTTAAAAATAGAGAGATCGTACTAATTTACATATTATTTTAATTCATTATATTAAAGTTGATATATATAAAAAAATAAGATAAATCAGAATGAATGTTTAACTATATTACGAAAAGCTCGAAATGAATAGAAGAGGGGGGAAATATATATACATTCATTTAATAACAAGGGCAATTATATAACGAAATCATGGATCAGATCTGTAGTTTCCAGCTATCAGTAAACGAAAATATGTCCAAAAAATTGAACATTAATTTGCTGAAGTAAAAAAATAAACAAATAACAAGTGACCATTGGCGATTCACAAACAATTAATATAATTAATAGATATTGCTTCAACTCAGGTTTTTTATCAAAAAAAATAATCAATTTATAACTGGTTGGAAAGCATAAGGGGAAAAAAAGAGTTTATCACAGAAAACACCCATTTAAATAAACAATCTATAAATTATTTACAAATCAATTCAACACAGACAGTGTAAGGTATTTTGTGCCTTATTTCCATGTTCATTCTACGTCCTAAATTTGTTATTCATGCACCAATAATAACTATAGGCACAATTTATTACTTGAATATGGTGGTCATCCAATATCCTCTCCAACAAAGAATTTAACAAACAAACAAAATCATCATTACAAACAGAGTATAATTGTAGATGTTGTTTTCATTATTATTTTTTAAATAAATATACTCCAAGCACAAAAAAACTATACACATACAAATAAGTTAAAGCTCTAAGATGACTAAAACGATATAAAATAATAGTAATTTTTCTAGTAAAGGTAGTACATAGTTTCAATGAAAGAAGTTATCGAGGTACAATGAATCATCCACATTTCTTGTCTGTACAAAAATATTAAGAATAACTCCCTTTCTTTTTTTCTGTATCTTCTTTGAGCAAAAGTTTTATATGCATCGAACATATATGTACTATCAACGATGAATAACAAGAAAGTCCTCAAAGGGATATATTTTCCTTTTCAATAAACGTCCTAACTGCTTCATTGTTGAGTATATTTTGTGAGAGTCTTCCCCTACGACTAGGAGTCCCATAACCCATCGTGGCCAAATAGCTATACAAACGGTCTCTTCGGTGAACCTTTAAATGCTTGGCTAAATGATCAGATCGGCTAAAACGTTTTTCACAAATTTGGCATCTGGAAATAAAATAAAATCGGGGAACTTAGCATACAAAACATCACGTAACCTCAGAGTTTGACACGGCAAAGCAATAAATATTCTTATCAGATGTAGACGAAATTAATCTTTGAACTACCGTATTATTACAGGAAATTTACTTGTATTAAAAGAATTTATAATGAGCATACTTCATAGAATTAATGTCTCAATTAAACTTAATAATGAAGCAAGTGAATACAAAACACGAGTATACACACCTGTAGGGCTTAATCCCACTATGAGATCGTTTATGTCTTGCTAGTTCATCTGATCTAGAGAATCTCCATCCACAATCTCCCCAAGTACAAGCAAATGGTTTCTCTCCCGTGTGACGACGCATATGTGCCTTTAAATGGCTTGATTTAGCATACATTTTTCCACAGCCCAAATGCAGACATGGAAATATTTTTTCTTCTTCACGAATATGAGTTTTTGGGGGTGAATTCTTCCTACAAAGATCATTTAAATAAAATAAATATATATAAGATGAACAATCATAAAAATTAATTAATATAGCAGATACCCACCTTGGAATCCCTGTTCCATGTGCCAAATAATCTTTATCTTCATTATTTATTTTAGGAACTCTATGTTTGCGTTGAGTTTTGACTTTATTGACTTGTCGTTTTCTTGTCTTTGGACGAATCACCTCAGGTACAACAGGTGTAGGGATGTCTTCTTCACAAACAGTCTTTTCATCAGTCACATCACTATCAAAAACACGAAAGGCTCCCTCTTGATCAAAATAAAAGGACTTATTGGTATAGTCGTGACACTCCATATGTCTAGATCCAGAAGATGTGGGAGAAGAAGAGGCAATAATATTCTGTTGTGTCTCTTCCTCATTTCCCTCCTCTTTCTTAACTTCTTCAAATGGCTGAAAAATACTTTCTATCCCCAGGATCTCCTGCTCAATTTGAAATAGCGGACGAGGATCTGAAGCAAAGTGGTTATTGGAAGGAAGAACAAAGGGAGGAGGTGGTTGTGGCTCGTGCAGCACAGGTGGAGGTGGCGAAGTGGAGGAATGAAAGACTGGTTCATCAAATCGCAGAGAATTGTCATTCCAAGATTGATTTAAATTCAACCAGTCCATATCTTCTTTGACGGGCAAGTGGTCATCATCTCTCAGAGTCCAATGAAGCTCAGAAGAGGGATCATGGAGAAGAAATGTATCCAAGGAGTCTAAACTAAGATCCTCTTCTTCTTTATCTGAAATAAGATTTTAATGAGTGCATTTCCAAAAATAAAAAATCAAAGCAACATATTAAATATGAAATACTTTACAATTATGAGAGACTGGATCAAATTTCTTTTATCAAGTTTTTTTTTATTCAAATTTGTTTTTCCTTCTATATTTGGTAAAATTATACCTATGGATATATAAATATTTTGATTCTTTTTTCAGACTTTTATGTACATATCTATAAATACATAGGTCTATGAATTCACGAATATACCTACTTTATAAAAACGTAGTATAAATAAGTAAAAAAAAAATAAAAAATTCTCCAGAACTGCTAATTAAGGACTAATTCATGTATTCAAAAAGCTAAGCAAATTTATTTTCAACGAATTAAAACAATATTATTTATCTCAAACATTTCCACCAAGACTATGAAAGCAAGAGCGTATGCTCCAAATTCGAATGGGTCTCATTAGACCGTTACTTTTTTAATTTTAGCATTGCTTAATTTAATATACCTACCTATATGCGTTAATGTACAATATATCATAAAAACACATTCAGGTATAATTGTACAACCAGGAAAGAGGAGGGAATCATTTATTGTCATGTAATAGCTAAACCCCTACATATGATGTATTCAAATTATTCCACAATAGGTTATATAACTATGAATCACAAATGTAGTGATTACTATTAATATTATGTTAGCAGTATGAACAACACACTCTGTCAGAAAACCATATTTCCCCACTAAAAAATACGGTATTAAATATTAAAAGACCAAAAGCAAATATTACTTATATGGATGATGGAAGAAGCAAAATTATTTCACACATATACTTCGGGAAAACATATTTAACAAAAGACAAATTAACACATTTTATTCTACATATATTTATGATGATGGGGAAAGAAAAATTGTTATTTTTTGTTGTATGTAGAAATAGATTTATCAGTCATCATATTTAAATGCGTTTTCCAGAAATTGCAAATGAAATGAAGCTAAAAGCATGGATGGAAAGAGATCGGAGATTCCTCCTCATAATATAAAGAAACGAATCCCTATGAATGAAAGCTTGAAATGCATTAAGTGTGTGTGAGAGAGAGAGAAAGTTATCTATTATGATATTTGTAAACTAATAACAACAGTCATGAAAGGACATTACACAACTCAATAGACGACCTCTGCACATACATTTGTACGATAAATGATTGAGTAGTAGCAAGTAGTAATTTGAGAGGATGTCAATTCGTCATATCTCTCTTTTATCTCCTTCTCTTGTTTTTTATGCTAGCAGACGTTCTTTCTCTCTCTCTCTCATTCCTATTTTTCGTTTCCTCGGAGCAATTAGGTCAAAGGGCCTCCCCCAACAACTGAACATGCAGAAATTTTATGACTCATGAGAAAATATATGAATGATCTAATGACTCAGAAGCTCCTTCAAAACATTTGTCCGTGTTTCCCCGGAAATCAGCATGACTTTACTATTTACAATATTACTGGGAGCAGTGCATACTAGTGTAAGCCTAGAAAACAAAAACATGGAGCCTTACTTTTGAACACACTAAAATAATACTACCCATCATAGCTCATAAAATATGACCTTGACACCTTGCGAAGTTATAATTAAGCTAACAACACATATTAAGTAAATGATTGGGCCCATTGATTTGATTAACCAACTGAAACAGAATCATGCTTTGCGTTTGTCAGTGAGCGTTGTCAATCAACTAAAAGAAACTTATGGAGTGCATAACATATCTATTGTTCAACTCTATTGTTTCTCAATTTAATATAATATAATATATTAATACATAATATACCTATATTATGTAATATGGGATATATGTGTAGCAGTTAAGGACTAGATCGATGCTTATCATAATAATAATTATTTGTATTTAACCCACCTGTAAGGTTATGATTGCAAAGTACTGAAGGAAAGCTTTCTGGAATGAGAGAGTCCTCAAAATGATTGGAGCCCCAGTCTCCCCTTCCAGATCCACTGTTTTCATCAAAAGATGAGGAAAAGAAGCCAGACTCTCCTGAGAGTGATGAGGGAGAAGAAGGCAAAAGTCCAGTTGATAACCAGGAAAAGTCATCCTCTGCGTTCCCTACTCGTACACCACCACCACCACCACCACCACTAATACTACTCATATCAAGGAAATTGTTCATCATAATTGATAATATGCGTTCTTCTTCTGGGAATTATTCAATATTTATATGAATATTTCTTTTGTAATTAATCGCACAAAACTACTGAAAAACAAGAGAAAGAGAACTATTAATAAATTGTAATTATAGCATGCTAACTAAACGAATATTATTTATTAAATATCTGCTTTTCATTTAAAGAAATTGATAACCTAAAGAGAAAACTGTCCATGTTGATACATAAATGATAAATAAATGCATATTCCACATTCATGAAAAATAGGAAATAAGATAAAAGTTCTTCCCAGAGAACTTTTTCAGATTCCCTTCCTAATCTTTTTTTCTTTTCTCTTTCTGTCAGCTTCTTACCACCAAGAAGGACAGAAACTTTCAGTTCCAAAATGTAGTTTGTTTTCATTTTGCATGAACATTTGACATACTCGTAAATAGTAAAAACAATTCGTTAGGACTTACTTTGATTATCCACTTTAATGCCTATAATTATACAATAAGTGTCTGCAGCGAGAGAGGAAGGATTCACAATTCATCATCAACATCCTTGTTACTTCAAAAGGGTATTACCATATTATTTATGAACATGAATTACGTAGGATACTATTACATTATGTGGACAACAAGAGTTAACAAAGTGGAGTGAAGCAAGTTTAAAAAATCGCGTACAACAAACGGTTTCGGGTTCTCCCCCAAACTCCGACTACTGACATAACAATACTGAGGAGCTTATGATTAATAGTATATAATATTTTCTTTCTTTTTGGATTACACACTCAGAGCGTTCTCCTGCTATTATGTATATCAGTATGCGTGCGTGTCTGCCGTGGTGTGAGCGTTGGAAGATGATAAGAAATTCATATTAAATAGTTGGTACTTGTAGTACTTGCTATTTAAAATACTTAAAACATACAAATATATTAATAAGTAACATTTATGACTGAGAATCCATTAATTAGGATTTTGAAAGCTCATTAGTAATTCCTATAATCAGAAAAATAAAGGGGATTGCATAGGTTGCGAGAATAATAGCAAACAGATGTCAAACCTGTTTGCATTGCCTTCTATTTATTTGTAGGTATATATAAATTATTATTAAGAACCATGTCATTCGGTTTGATATATCATACAATGCAGAGAAGAGGAATTTGCTGCACCTGTTTCATTATATACTAAGGATTAAGGTATGATAAATCCTTGCAAAGACTACTAGAGAGAAGGACTGGGCACTGAGTTGAGTCAACTGTTGACTGTAGTCCTTTTGCTTCATCGCTCATTATTTTTTGTGACGTTATAAATGTGACTAACAATGAAGGAAAAATAATAAGTGAATTAAATGTCAGGACTCCAGTCAACAGCGGTCTCCAGTTCTTCTCTGCACTTAGTCCTTGATCCTTGATATCATCGACTCATGAATACCCACTTTTCTTTATTTCTCTATAATTATGAACCATACCCTTTAGGTAGATGCATGGACATAATATTTAACAACGACTCTTCTTTGGATGTGGACTAGTTAATGTATTTATTGAATCAAAGGTTTGAACTTTGAAGAGGAGAAAAATTGATATGCATTTCTAATTTTAATTTAAAAATTACTTCATAAATATAATTATCATTGGAATGGCAGAGATACTTAAACATGTTTAATATTGATTAATTGATTTTTCCAATAAATCTATAGACGAATAATATCTTTTTTTTTCTTATGAATTTACTAGGTTCTCGCCTATTGTCTTCAAACAGCCGATAAAATTTGATTTATATGCAGCAATGAATTACTTACATATGATTCGAATAATGCAGGTGAAATTACGTAACAGCTTAACAGTTATTAAATATTGTTATGGTTTACTAACCCAACAAATATTATATCGAATACATCATTTCCTTTAAGTTATTTTTTTAAGTGATGATGAAACATTTAATATATTATCTTCGATATCATCATATGTACGTTCTGTTAAATGTGTTACCCTAATTTAATCCTGATTTAACTCTTACTTATGGCGTAGAGTTACATCTATTTTGCTAACAATTTTATAGTTTCACGAATGAGAGTCTCATCCTTGATTACGGGAAGGATTTTTTCTTTTGCCATTTAGTTCTCAAATAACAAATACCAAAAGAATGACATAAATGTAAAAATTTTAAAATGACCAAAAGACTTCGCAATTGCAATTTATAGCAATTAATTGATAAACCACATATTTAGGAAATATTATTAAATATACCAAAGGGAAATGATCTATGTAATATTACTAGTACGAATTGACACAAGCCTAATATGTAATTATAGGTACTTTATGTGCATTTAAAAAGCCCTATTTCTAATGCCTTTGATACTTGAGCTATCACTTTAAATTTAGCAATGATATAGGGAAGGATCTTGGAGGTAGGTAGATATCTATATAATTGATTGCAATTAAAAGGTCGCATAAATATGAGAAGTACATAATATTTAACATCAATGATAGAAGAACACTCTTTTGATATACATTTGTTATCACCCCGTTACCTTTCTTGTAACCGCAAGCATTTCTCTAATAAGAAACAGGAAATAAGGTCCCGAAATCTTCCCATCTAGTTGGTGAATTGTTGTTATGAATTGTTCGCAACTTAATTAAGGCTCATTCAAATTCAAACCAATCACCGTTAAGGACTCTGATAAGATGAAAAGTAGCAGAAATAACGAGGTTTGACAACCAAATACAGTTTAAATTCTTATGTTAGTGAAGTAACACCCTGATATGTTTATGTAATTAGTCAAATGAAGACTTGAAAAGTTATAACTCAATGATAATTATTAGTAAAATCATTTACAAATGTATTAACTATGCACCATGAGTACTATTAAGTAAGTAATTCTTATCTATAGAGACGCATAGATGACAAATTACAGAGCATGTTTGAAATGTTGTTCATTTCTCAGAAAATGTATGTATCTATGTTTTATTTTTAAATGAAGCTCACCCAATCACCACTCTAATAAGCATACGTACACACCAAAGAATACGAAGATTATTTGCTCTTTGAGTAAAAATCTTTTTTTTTTCTGAGCATTAATTCATGGAAATGATGATGAGGAGTACCTAAATGAAAATACATTATTATAACTTGCATGCATGCATACAGGGAAATTTTTGGATATGAAGTACATACATTATGTAATTATGAGATTGATTCGTTTTTTATAATAAGGTATTTAATTTCATTAACATAGTTTCACGAAAGGTAATTCGATTTTAATTAATATTGTAGTTTTAATATTGTACATGCAAAATACGTAGATAAAAGAATCTCTTAGATTTTTTGACTATTATTATTATTCCATCACATCCCCTTTTACTTTGTTCGTGAAGAAGATAAATAATTCATTTTTTTGCGGAATCACTCTATGGTAATTAAGTAATTGCATGGCATAGTCCAGTTTCTGACATCCACACATATGTAATCCAAAATGGACTGAATATTCTTATAGGTGTAAACCAAATGAAGACCTGTATTCGAGTCCATCTTTAGGAGCTCAAGTCAAGGCCGAGTCCTCAAGCTCACAGTCCCAAAAGCATATTGTTCTGAGTCTACAATAAATTGCTCAAATTCAAGTGTGGATTCAAAGCCGGTTCTAAGGGGACTTTAATTCACTTGGGGTCATTTTAAAAAAATAAGAAAAGGTCATACAAAATAAATTATTATCTGAAAAAAAAGTCATACAATTAAATATCTCTACCATTTATTAAAAAAGCCTGCATTATATTATTATTTTCGAAAAACATCATTTGCAAAAAAACGGCACTGCATTTAATTTTCTAAAATAGCTATTCTCTTTAATCAAATTGAAAAAAAAGGAAATATAGAAAAGGCCCTCACACATGTATCCTTGCCCAGGTCACATTCATACCAAAACTGGCCCTGACTACACTATTCTCAAAAATGATAAATTAGTAAACAGATTTCTTGGTGGATCCTCGGAATTTATGTATAGAACAAGTCAAAAAAATGTCTTGTAAGTATTTGAAAAAATCCTGTATTTTTCCAAGTAATTTGTTTAACATAAATTTTGTAGATTTCAAAGTGTGTTTTATATTATATATGATTTATTGGTTATACTGTTCTATCTTTTTAGTCATATCAACTCAAATTATATATTAATTATTGTAAATAGAGCAGGACAAATATAGACAGGACAGGATATATATATATATAAAACAATCCCTTAAATTAATCTACTTTTATCTATAAAATGACTAGATATGAATTGAATCAAAAGTGAAGGGATCCCCAAATTCCCGGTTTGGGGGAAGTTTTTTCACCTGCACAAATAAATGTGAATATAAAAGCGGAAGAAGGGCTGTGAATCCCACTGATGATATCCGAAATAATTTATCTGCAGAATCAATCTTTTAAAATGTGTAATTTCAATTCCACAAAAATTATATATTTAAAAAAAAAAATGTTTATTTAATCAAAGAATTTGAGTGGAATAATGAGTCTATAAATACTTTTTATTCTTATACTAAATCGAGGATATATTTTTGTAAAGTAATTAACTGTTCAAATTATTTATCAGGTAGTCCCTATGAAGATATTTTTTCTTAATCTTTTGAATTTAGATATTATGATACTTATGCTCTACTGATGCAGACGTGACTTTGTAAGGTTTGTAGACGAAGGTGGATAATTATTTATTCAGAACTCAGGTCCAATAACATGACATGATCTTTATTGTATATTGCTACCTTTCACTATTAGTCACTTATTCCCAGGTGTAGGACACACTCCAATACCAATAAAGAATTATTCACAGATTAACAATAAACAATGTGTATTTGACCAATGAACGTTTAAAATACTAATAAGGAGCAAGATAATTTGAAAAATTAATAATTGACAAAAAATATAGGGTAAATCTCTTAAGTGTGGAATAACATTGTAATAAATACATTGTTTCTATGTTGTTAAGAGGCTTTGGGACCTCCATCTCCCGCCCTTAAATTTTTATCTATGGTTCCTTTAAGAATATAATTTATTAAGTTCTTATTTCTTAATCCAAACAAATTGCTAAAACTCGGTAGTAAGAAAATTATTTCCTGACATTTTACCCAGGAACAACTTCTACCTTGGGCATTCGTCTTCCTTTCCTCTCCAATTTAACCTTGAGAAATTCATGGTTAAATATAATAATGGAATATTTCATTATTTGTTGTTTTGTTCGAGAAAATTTAGATCAACTACTAACTATTTGAACATATGCAGTGGAATTCCGAGTGCTTTTAATTTGAACCACTTCACTTCAAAATCAAATATTTGATTATTCTTGAACAAAGTACTAAGCTCAGTTAGTATTCTTAGCTCGTGTATAGGTAAATATTGGAAATAATCGATATTGAATGTAAGTGTTTTAATTTAAAAATTGTTCGAAATCCAAATATTTCCCTAAGTTATTTACTATTATAAATACGTGTGGGAATTTTTAATTTTTAAAATTATGTAACTTACTTCAAGATTCATAATTATAAATGCTTTACTTAATTAGAATGTTTTAATTTAACAAGAAATAACGAATCAATGTGTTGGAGGCAGTGTCAGTTTTAGAGGGCCCCAAGCCCCGCTCTTAACTGGGGCTAATTGTTGGGAATAATTTTGTAAAAAAATAATTTTTTCTGGAAAAATAGAGAAACAGGAGGTAAAATGTTCTAGAAAGTAGAATGTTGGGAGGTAGTTATCCAAGAGGTAGGTGTTCTATAATCCTACAGTATCTCTCTTCAAGTAAGGTTCCCTGAAAAAAATGATTAATTACGAAGGAAAATGTCTATCTTCACGTTATGCAATTTGAATCTGTATATTAAGTTTTGATGATGAACCTTACATTTAGCATTAATGAAATAGTATTAATATTTAATAAATAATCATAAAAATATATTCAAATCCTATATCTCTTTTTAATTGGTAAGCCTGGTGTATGTGTGTAAGGGAGGGGGTGATTATTTATGCCAGGGTTGCCTTACTATTACAATCAAAGGTCCAATTAAACAAGTTTCAATGTATACTAAATAACTCAAAAGGGTCATGACTCGGACTGATTGTTGAGTAACATTGTTATATACTATCACAGGCGCAAATTTTAGGGGACATATTGGACACTTTCCCTTGGCTCCGTTCTTGACTGGTGGCCCGTGTTGAATATATATATTGAAAAGAAATTTCTGAAAAATGGATATAAAAAGGATTGACCATTATTTTAAAAAGAGTCATTCTAAAAGTAAAATTAAATACTAATTTATTAAAATAGGCATACGATGGTTTTACATATTTATTATAAAAAAGGCCGCTCAAGAATGGCCCCATTTAATTTTCTAAAACAGTTATTTTTTTAAGTGAAATTTTGGGCCCCACACATTTATCTTTATTTACACTAAAACTGGCCTCCCCCCATCTCTCAGTTGAATGTATCTTCCATAACTTTTCAACACCCCTGACTGATGCAGAATTTTATTGACTTTTTCAACGCTGAAATTGATGAACTATTTTAATTGATGTAGTATCCTTCATGAAGTAATGTAGGGGGAGGGGGTATAGGGGTATAAATGTTACTGACTATTATCAAGGAAAGAAACATAACACGAGACAAGGAGGAAAATACGTCATTAAAATCTTTGACATTTTGAAAATAACCCTAAAACGTTATCTATCTACGAAATATGGTCTCTTTGTTTGTACGCAAGGGATTGATAAGAGCTAAACTGAATGTTTTAAGCATCTACATACATACAACGTTTCAAACACATACATACGTCGTCATACTCACAACGGAATGAGGATCGACACCCTCAAAAATTTAAATTATAATAATTAACAAATTATGAGGAATGTAAAATAATAGCAATCATCAACTTTGTTATCAGGAACATTTTTCATGAAAATTAATACAGATTGAGTATAGAAAATATAAATAAAAAAAAGTACGTTCATATGTATACGTTAAATGAGGAGTGAGTAATTTGAGATGATGTGAGCACCACTTTGAGTATTACTACTCAAAGTATGGGGGCTAATATTTTAGGTATATACATATATTTTGTGTCTAGTTATGTACCTACAACTAAGTACAACAAAGGGGAAAAGGTACTATTGAGTTTCTTTTGTTTGTTTTTTCAATAAACATTTTTCTTTTGAACATTCACGTCGAGCTTTTTTATCTATCCACTCGCAACTTCAACTATCAAAAGGGAAACTTATGGTATGGGGCTACATCCCACTCCCTACGGATGTCCCTCTATGATTGCTAGCCTTTTGTATTTTTCTAGTAGCTAACTGTTAATTATTATTATATAAATTGAATCAATAATTTTATCAATATAATCATCAATGATTGAGTATGAAATGACTTTAAAACGAAAGCCCTTGATTGATACACAATTTATTTTGTGGGGACACAAAATATAATTTGAGTGGAATCAAGAAAAGACAACTGAAACCCAATGCATGATATGTTTGCATGACACGCCGGCGAACAGATTGACAGCTCTTGACGATGAAGGTCATGTCCATGGCCTACTATGTTGTCATGATAGCAGCTCGGAGTGAATCCAAATTTGAATGAGAGGTGGAATAGACATTTTTCTTCAAGGCGTCCCAAACTGGAAATTCCTGGGAGTTGAGTTCAGGTATAGAGGAGGGCCACATGGAGGCAGGCCAGAAGTCATCAATATTGTTGCTGAATAAGTTTTGGTTCTTCCTGGATGCATGGGGTTGTAATGGACTTCTTGATGTTGTAGGCAGTCCAGATAGAGTTGCCAATGGCCGCTGAAGAGATCACACACGATTTGCCTTTCTTTTTTATCTTGTTGCTCCGACATTTCTACTGCCTTAAAGATATGGGATAAAAACAAAACTTTTACATTTTTGTCAACTGTCGTTTGGTTGTGTAATTAGACCTCGAAACCAAAAATAACGGAGATACAATAGTAATTAAATGCTTCTGCAAGTTATGGGCCCCACTCTGTAAAAAAATTAACTGATTGATAATAATTCTTTGTCCTTGTCATTATAAAATTTATTTCAATTTCAATTGAGTAAACTCATGAAAATAGCTGCTGTATGGAGAATACGCAGCATTTTTGTTTATTTCAAAAAGATAGTCGTGTTTGCATGTGATTGTCTCTCAACCTATCAACTATTTCCAATGAAGTGATTATCCTTGAAATTACTCTATTGATTGAATAAATTATAACGTAATTAACACTTGCACCATGTTGATAAGAATAGCTACGATAATATGTATATTCGATTTTGCTCAATATCCAGTTATTTCAGAAATACAATTTTGATTTAACTCATAGCATACAAAGAAATATGTACTTTATTTGAGTCAATGGCAATATCACACAATGTCATTCAACCTTAAAAGAATTCGGCACCTTTATAGTGAAAATATATTTTCTTTTCAGAAACCCTTACTCTGGCTGCGTGATAATAATACAATTATATAGATGTGATGACTTAGTATTGCAGGAAGTATATTATAAAAAAATGTCTAAATAAAAATGTATTTGCTGAAGTTGATAACATTTAAGAGAAAGAAAAAATAAAGTTCAATGGCTTCTAATCTTGATTCGAACAAAAGCTACATAAGTTTATTTATAGTTATAATAATATATAAAGTATACATGGGTTTATGGAAAAACGTGGAAGCCTATTGTTATATTTGAAAAAAAAAACAAAAACCCTGAGTGATATTTTATAAGAATGAAGGAAATCCTTAATAACAAATCAATTGAAATTCATATCTTAGAGCGGTAAAACTATTTATATATAAATTAACATTCATGATCAGGGTATGAATGACCACACGGAGTGTTAGTTGTAGGTAATCTTTACTCATACGACACATGCTAAGAGGAAACACTCTATTATCATGTCAAATTGATCATCATAAAATGATCAATACAATTGTAGAAGGATAAATGAGTGATGTTCATGTTTTTAATTCGTTTTTGAGTAGCTGAACGTTTAAAAAAAAAAAATGAGGTTCAGAAATCATTAAAACACTTCGGAGTACATACTTTCGGATTGTTTCTCCTCTTTTTTTTTAATTGATTTTCTCGATTTTGTACAAGCATGGCAAAAAGATCTTCCCTAAAATGAACAGACCTAACGACCAGTGAAGGACAAGTTACCTTATCTTTTTAACAAGTTAAGTTAAAGCTCATGTCGATATCTATAAGAATTAAATATTTAAGTTAAAGTTAATTTCGAGTTTAATTTTTGTTACTAGTTAATTTTAAGTTAATTAACTTTAGAGTAATTTAAGGTAAATTAACTCACCCAACCTTGGTTAAGTTGGAATTAATTTCGATATTAAAATAATAATTATTTAAGTTAGTTCATTGATAAATTTATCAGAAATGTATAAAAAGATTATTCGGGCAATGTCTATGGCTGGGATTTTCTTTACATACAATTAAACGATCAAGAAAAAAATACAGATTCAAACTCCCAACAAGTTCTGTTTCGAAGCAAAAAAGCAATGCAAGAAAAATTAACTAATTAAATGGAGACTAAAGAAGGCTAAAATTTTATATTTTTGAGTTTTATGTAATTTTAAACTATATGTAAAATTATAAAAATATCGGAGATAATATAAAAACGATTTGTAATGGGATGATCCAGTTACAAAGTTAGATGAAACAGATATTATTGACAAAGTGTTTAACTAAATTATTGGAGAACTAACGGTTATTTCAAGACAGTCTTTTTTAGTATTCAACTGAGAATAAAAAAAATAATTTAACTTTAACTAAATAACTTAATAAAGTTGAGTTAAGGTTAAGATGATGTAGTTTAAAAAATTAGCTAGTTAAGTTAAAAGTTGATTTTGATTTAAAAAAAATAACTAGTTAAGATAATACAGTTTAAAAAATTAACTAGTTAAGTTAAAAGTTAATTATATAATCTTATTAACTTATCTAATTTAAGTTATGCTGCGTTAAATTGCCCAATTATGATAGCAACAAGCTCCTGAGCGAGTGACTCTTGTTTTCAATGACAAATTCGGCTTCGGCCGCAGTTTGAAATTTATTCTAGGGGTAGGAAAAGGCCCCAGAGTTTTAAATTTGTTCTAGGAGGGGAAAGGATTTTGCATTTTTTATTTATTTATTTTAATGTATAATTTGACACTTTCGACAAAAAAAAATTTAAATGGTTTTTTTTTTCATCTTTCTTACATTTATTATGCAAATTCATTTCGAATTAAAAAAAAATCTTATTAAAATTTTAAAAATTGCATTAATAAATATCTTCGACTAAAAAATGAACGAATAACCAAAAAAAAATCATATATGTAAACTTTTGAGAAAATGAACAGTGCATTTTCATGGACATCATAATTGAAGGTGAGCCCATCTTGGGGATTCATAGCCTGATATCTATACTAGATGAAATGAACAAATTTCCAATAAACCTTGATTAAAGTCAATCGAATGGTTTTTAAAATAATAAAAAAATAACACCTGAATTGAGTACTCCTTGATGCCAATGGTAAACAGTAATATTTGAATTAAATCAAAGTAATATGTACCGAAAATTCTCATGAAATGGCTATATATATATTTTTTTTTTGATCGATTAAAGATGAGAAAAGTAGAATAATCGTAGAAAAATGTCAAATGATTTCCATTGTAATTTTTTATTTCATTGAATAAGATTGTATCACGATGTAATAACATATTTTAAATACATTTTAGGATCTGATATATAATAAAACTATACATTAAAGGGATACATTTTTGATACTTTAATTTGTTGGTTCCATTTTGACAATATCCAATAATTCACTAATTTCCTTAATATTAATGAAAAAAAAGATTTTAATTCATATAAAGCTTGGTTATTTAAGCCTCCAATATGAGAATATACTCAAATATACAGAAAAAGTGTAAACGGATCCAAGCCTAATAATAAAGATGCAATTCCATTTGGAAGCTTACATGATTAAAAACGACTTAAATCATAATATGACTCAATGCTGCGTTTTAGGAACATGTAAATACATAAATCATTATTAGGAATCAATATTGAATCTTCTTCAAAACAAATTCACATATTTGATGTTTTTAGAACCGGTGCACCATTTCATATTTTCTAAGTAGTTCGTGAGGTCAAGTCCAAAATATGATAATACTGTTTAGACGCATGTATTTTTTATTTGAATATTATGTATGTATTTAATACATACAAAAACATGACGGAATCTGATTAATAATTATAAATAGTTTTGTAGAGACTCATATTTTGCCTTTTCTTCCTTCTTCATCAAATTGGCAGTTTGAAAGGTTTCGAAGACATTATTTATTCACTTAGTAACTTCTTATGCAAGAGTATGAATACATCAAAGACCAAGTACGTCTTAGGCCATTCGTTTGTTTATATATATTTTTTAATAGCGTTACCATGTTTCTTTAGACGTTTTGGATCCTCCTCGAAAGGAACACGAATGTGTTCATCTTCATTGTGTAAATATATGAAGATGTTAACTGTATTTTTATTCTTGATTTTAATACGGTCAAGACCTCAGATTTAATGCTGGGGTATGGGTAGTGTCGACGTGGACGTATCGTGTAAATGTTATAATCTTAATTGGTTGATGAGGTTCTGAATAATAACGATGCATGGGAAATATGAATAAAGATTAATTTTGAAAAATACACTGTCCATAACTTTATTACAAGACTGGCTCCAAACGGCACTTTCTTGGGAAGTTTTTATTGATGGAGTATTATTCAACTTAGACTCCAATGAGCCAATTAACCATAACTCCCGATTAGGAGCTAAGTGTCAGTTTCATGAAGAAAGAAATATCACTTATGTTGGAGAACTACAAATGAGATTACAGAGGAATAAATAACTGGATCCTTCAAGACGTAGCAGAAGTTTTCGCAGGAAACATGATTGACAAAGGATTTGCCCCATTTGTTCCATTTTTCATGGTGTTTCGAATGGTGGAATCTAAAAAAATCAGAGATTTCTACATTAAAAAAAAATTGTTAGTGAGAGACGACAGAAAAAGCTCGGTGATATTTCACAAGAAATATGTTCTCATATCATTTGTGACCATCCTATATAGCTTGGGTACTAAATGGTTCAGATATAGACTCCTAACTTCCTCCTTATATAGGAATAAATTAAGGAAAGAAAACATTATCTGTTTCTTTTTTAAGACCTCAGTAGAAACCTCATTTTATCTTCTCAACTAGTATCAAAAAAGGAACTCGATGATACAAATGACACACGAATACAAAGTGGAGGCAACACTTACTATAATTCTTTAGTTAATCTACACCTATATGTCTAAAGAAATCACAATTCCAGTTGAGCTTGAAGAGCGGATTGTTCAATTTATGAACTATATAGACATTTTATTTTTATACCATTCTACTTAAATCTTTTAACAAGATAGAAAAATCATTTTTTTCTAATTTTATATTCAACTGTAACCCTTTTATAGTAACTGTTTGAATGTTTTATTAAATAGATAGTTTCTGGTTTTTTACCTAATTTCAAATTAAGATAATCATTTTATATATGTTAATTTTCTTTTGTACTACGTTTTCAGATACTTATATTTATTTTTATAATAATATAAATAGGACCTCCGGTTTAGAAGGACTATTGTAGGATACATAGCATGGATAAAAAAGACATTATACTACAGGGAGCGGGGATCAAATTGTCGCCAAAATATTTTTCTACAAAAACAAGACAAAATATACATTTTTTAACTTTTTTATTGAGAATTAAAACTATGACGAGCATATAGGTATAGAGTAGCCATTCATTCGATATAATCACCGTTGCCATCAATAACGGCCTCAATACGGCCTCTGAACCGGCCGCAGGCTCTTCTGACCATATCATTATCCATGTTGCCGAATACCTCCTTGATGGAGTCAATCAGGCTGGCCTTGGTGCTATGGGGATGTCTGTTGGTATGTCTCTCGACATAGCCCCAGACAAAATAGTCCAAAGGATTAAGATCGGGAGAGTTAGGAGGCCACAAATCCTTGGTTACGACGTCATAACAGTTCTCGGTTAACCACTGCATGGAGATTTTGGACACATGGCAGGGTGCTGAGTCCTGTTGCCCCACCCAGGGCCTGTCTTCGGCCACCCCTTGGATCCAGGGCAGAACCACCTTCTCCATAACATCCAGGTAGACCTCTGTATTGACCTTTAGACCCGTTTCAAACATGTGGGGAGGCATAACATGACCTTCACTGCTGACCACCCCGAACACCATGACCATTGCAGGGAACTTGGTCTTCATTACCTTCCTCACATGGCTGGTGCAGGTGCGGATCATTGATTGGTTCTGAAAATTAGCCTCTTACCTAATTTAAACCCAATATCATAACGTTATAATAATTAGATATGATTTTGAAAAGACAAACAGGAAATGATCATTAATGGAGGTCTATCTGAAATCACGAAATAAGTATGCACATTTTGGATTATAATATTAGCTACATACATTTCCATCTTGTACATATATAAATCCTACTGAACAAAGTGATATTGTGCTCAACTATGCACATGAATAACCTTTAATGACAAAGAGCATTCTTATTCATCAGGAAGGAGAACTATTAAAATATTTGATTTCTCGCCTCATCCTTTTCCAAGAATTATATACTTACTAAATAATATTGAAACCATTCATCAAACTATGTACGATATCCTCGTTGAAAATGGTTATAATACTGAAGGGGAAAAAACAAAGCATTAATTCATTCTTAAATAATCAAATTAATATCAAAACGATCTTTTGAATTCTATAGAGGAGTCACTCAAATTTTACGAATAAAACATGATATTATTATCTGTCATAAAACTACCTGTGAATTCTATGCTAACTAGAGCAAGAATATACCTCTCCAGCATTAGGCTTGAATGCATTCATTGAAATGAAATTACGAGAGTGTTTAAAGAATATGCTTTACAAAAAAAAAGCTAAAATAAAATTGGTTTCTTAAAATAGTAAACACATATTCCTGTAAAATTTTCTTAAATCCATATCCTTATTTTTGTGATTTAAAGAGAATCCTCCACCTCAAGACTTTATCTATAAATAGAAAATACTAAATTTAAAGAATTTGCCCTTAATGTTTCGCAAAATGCGTGTAGCGAACAGAAACTTTCTTGGATGAGGAACACTCCTTAGGAGAAGAGGGGAAAACCTCAATTAGGCAAATATTTGATTTGTACATGTATTTACATTCACAGTCTTGTAATTACAAGGACACTCATAATTATTTCTCAAAGGGCCTCTCCTTATGTGGCACATAATGTATATTTATATATTTAACTGACATACACAATAAATAGTTTGCTTTATCAAAAGCAATATCGTTCATTGCCAAAAATAGAGAGTAGGGTAGAGATAAAATGAGGAGTCGCGATTACTTTTCAACCATAGTAGACTGGAATCCATTCATGTTCCATTCTTGACTAATACACGTCATAGTCAAATACCCATTCTAGAGATAAAGAAAAACTATCAATATTTATACTGTGTGTACCACATGAGAAATTATCAAGATCTCCAAGTACCACAGACGGGACTTCGTATCACAGTTTTACAATTATCTACCGGGTGCGTGGAAATTACGCAGATTTTTTTTCAGAAAACTACATGTGGCTAAAGTCTTCCAAATCTTATTTTAGCAACTCCCTCGTGGTCTTCTCAGGAACTTCCAACTCCCTCAAGAACCTCCTGGTCGACGTTGAAGAATTGTCTTTCATCAAATCCTGGGCCTCCTCGATATTAGCTTTTTTTCTTTACCTCTATGAACTTTTTTAATCTCTTAAATTTGTGACATTCTTCCTCAACATTTACCTACCCTTGTACACAGTCTATGTCCTTGAGCTCATCGCCTGCCCCGATCTTCCCCGCAGTTTTTGTACAAAGAGCCTCAATTTTCAATCGCTTCAGCAAACGTCTTGTAATTTGTGTTGACATTAAGCTAGAGACAAAATTTTAACATGGAAAAATATAAAATAAATTCACGCAATTTCAGCATAAATTTCAAGTCAGTATCTTAGCTCAAAACTGAGCTATGAGTCTGTAAAGTCATCTCTGCAGAATTTTCAAACACCCAGTATGTAAATGATTAAGTTTTTAAAGTGATGAGTTCCATATTTTAAACCTACCGGATGGCCCATTGAAATCTTAACACTTACTCATTCAATCATTAATGAAGGTTTAGTGATTGAAATTAATTCATATTTCGATATATTAAAGCATAAACAATTTACTACAAAATAAAATAAACCTGAGCTCTCTAATTTAAGTAGAATTCGAGAAAATGACACTTGAACGTAATCAACCAATTTCCATTTGCGTACTCCAAGCAGTGGGCATCCCCAGGACGACCGTCCACGCCGTTAGCAAGTCAGAAACGTTGTAGAGGAAGAAGGACTCTTTCAAAAAGGACAAACTAAATTTTTAATTGATATATTAAATCTTGTTGAATTTTAAAATTCAAAGTGTTCAGATTTTAATGGTCCAATTGGTACAGAAGTAATATAGGGATGTAATCAATGGGAGAGCCAGGAGGCCTAGGGCCCAACAATTCTTTCAATATTAGTATTTATCAGTCCTATAAACAAGGACTCCAATCATGTTAGTCTATAATTATAATATGGTTTTGATGTCAATTACATGTGTCGACAATGAGTAAAATTGCTTAAATCCAATATCAATATTGGTTACATGCCAAGTCTTTGAGGAAAAAAAATGTACAATACACTAAAAGTCAACTTGAACTTAAGGTAAGTTATATGTTAGCTCCAATAGTAGTTTTAGTATTGGGGAAATCAAAAACAGGAAATTTCAAAGAAATGACGAATTAATTCTTTCATTTTATCATGAAAAATCCATCTCCAATCTTGATTTTTTATTATTTTTTTTGCCTGTTCAGAATATATCGTAATAATTGATGAACACTTAATGGTTTTGTTAAAAAGAAGACGTATTTAAACATTTTTACATTTATTATTGTGTACCAAAGTATTGTTCAATCAAGAGGGAACGATCCGAAGCATTTAATTAGCTAGCTTAATGAGCCATTATTATGCTAGCTTCTCCGATAATACAAGTAAGAACAAAAAACTTTGGGATCTCTATCTGATCTCTGGTAGTACTTAACATCTTAATCCGCAATTCGTTTGTTTTTAGTTTTTTTTGTCGGTGATCAAATCATCGAGCTTTTTCCATTTTAATTTGATATATATATATAAAGATATTAATATAAATGTCTTTAACATTTTTTAAAGACAAGAAAACACATAAATAAACTTATTTTTTACAAAAATTTATGTGAAATTTTAATATGTATAATTTTTTTTTTTATGTGAAATTACTCCAGTCATTGAGAAAATACCCTGTTACTCTCAAAAAATTCCCTTTTTTAAGGGTTAATTTAGATTTTTCATCTTTTTGATGAGCAAATATATTCATATTTGAAGAGTGAATATTAAATAAGTATTTTCTTGTCTGAGGGTGGATCTAAAGTTATGAAGATTTAAATTGTCTGAAATGAGTATTGAAGAAATCAAACATATGTATTTTATTTTTGCAAATTTTTAATATTAATAATCTTTGTAAAAATGAAATTATGTTATGAAGATGTTCAATATTTAACAACAAATGTCAAAAACTTTTTTGTTGAAATTGGTATAATAAATGTAAAAAATAATAATAAAAAGCGGTCTGAAACCATTGACCTAAATTTCCTATCCTAAAAATATAGGGCATACGTAAGAAATGTTTATCTTTTCTAAGAAAAAAAGTCATTTTTTTTTAAGAGATCGACTTTTTAAAGAAAAATCCCTAGTGTAGACCAAATTTTACTAAGAGTCCGGTCAATACCGACACTCACACTAAAAAAAAGTCATACAAAAAAGCATTATGTGAAAAAACTCAAATTTTAAGGTGTTTAATTTTTTCTTACTAAAACCATAGAATAAAATAAAATGTCGCCTTGACAAAAAAGCAACAACATGATAATCAATCTAATAAAAAGACTATAAAAAGCACAGGAATCCCACAACGGATTTTTGCTAAAAAAGTTATTCATAAGTAAGGAAAATACCTAGCTTCAAGTTACGGCATTTGAATTTGCATGTAAGGATTTCATTGATTAAGAACCACACATTTAGTATTATTGAAATCAAAGTAAATCAAAAAAATACATAAAAATCAAATTATAATCATGCTGATGAATCTACCCCAAGAGCCCACATTCTACGCTCTTTTTTTGTATTTTAGTTTTTGACACTGGGATATACTTAAAGTATGTAAATTTAATCGAAGAATTGAACTTATGTTATGTAAATATTTCCTTAAAGTCAACCCTACTTTGTCTATTTGCTCACTAAATTGGTTCAAATCCCTTATCAAAGGCGTCTAAGAACGTGCTCCTTGATTAAATATTACGTATTTGAGAAGCTTTTGAATATGTAAACAATAAAAGCACGTGATTTAATTGTCTTAATTATATTGAAATTCTATTTTCAATTAGAAAAATCATTTTCTCATTTGAGATAAGGGGATTTTATTCAAGTTTTTTTAATACTGGAAGTAATTTTGAAAATGTTTAAGAGACTTTGAGTCTCAATCAATCATGAGTCATAAAGAAACAGTTTTATACATAATAATAATAGAAGGTTAAGCAAAGTTGAAAAGTCAACAATCACTTTATTAAACCACAATTCAAAACAATACCTTTAAATGATTATCATTTAACAAAAAATAAAAATAAAAATGGGAAATTTTATAGATTAATGATATTTTATGTACATAGAATTAACCACTGGAGCAGCCAACTATATCAAATTATTGATAAGTAGAAAATGTTGATATGTACAAACGTCAGCTATCTGTGGATTTCTCTGAGTTGTTTACATATGGAAAAATAAATACAACCTCAGAGTTGAGGCATATTAATGATAAAGCAGCATACTCTACGTGTCCTTAGAAATACCGAAAACCTAGGAATCGACATTTTTATTCCTTTAAATAACTGGAATATGATTGAAAAGATTCACTTTTGGATGGACTTAACACCTAAGAAAGGTTGTTAACATATGATAACAAATTTTGATGTATGACTTGGTCATACATCAATCACATTTATCAATCAAAAACGATTCTGAATAAAGAAATGACTTTTTGAGCTAGAGAGTTGATACATTTTTCTTGCATACAAAAAAATAGTTTGTAGTAGAGTATTAACCTTTGATTGTTTTTGGTTTGACTATTTTGTGGATTTTTTTAAAATTTATATTTGTCTAACTTATCCTGGGCTTATCCTTTCATATGTGTAAAAACCATATTTAAAAAATATCAATTAGAATTTGCAAAATTATATATCCAAAACTACAAAAACTTGAAAAGTTAAGATTCGAATCAATTTTTCAGAATATATATATGAATGTAGGACGTCAGTGTCCATTAAATTGATTTTAAAACTCTTGTTTTGAAGATATAAAAAAGCTCATATATAAAAATATGTTAACAAAAAATACATACAAAATATTTTTATTAAAAATTAATACTTTAGCTATTTTATGTTTGGGGTATACATAATTAAATGTATCTACCTGAGTTAAAGATAAGTATAAGCAATGAATTCGTTTCTTCTTTTTTAACATAGGTAAAGATTGCAGGGTTTTGCTTTTAGGTATTAATTTTAGAGACAAATTGAGGTCATCTAACAAAAAAATTTAGCACCCATATATAGTGTAACTATTAATAAAGCAAATTTTTTCCGTCTGTCTGTAGAGAATTATATTTTGATTGTGCACTGGATATCATAGAACTGCGTCACTACTTGATCTAAGGAATAGCAACGTCGTAGCGAGCGTTATATTAAAAAAAAAAGTAAAAACACAATCATCATGGTCTCAGTTATATCTTGAAAGCTAAAGAGATTATAGTAAAAAGGGTTTGTAAATCTTAATGCAAGACGGAAGCGCCAAAATGATTATTCAAATTCTTTACTATTTTAAATAATTTCACATGAACTATTATTTTAAATTTTCTTTAAAATAATTTTTAAATACATACATGCTAAAAATTCAAACTTGGGGATAATAATTCATACTTATAAAAAAAGTGAAAATTTTCCTATTTACCATACAGTGAATGTGGGTAACAAAGACGTTAAAAAACATAGTGTTATTCCAAGTTTAACAAACAGCTCTGAGTAATCCCGCTAGTCTAGATGAACAATGAAAAGTTTGTCTGTATGAATGTTATCCGGACAGTCACTTTTTATCTAAGAAGTAACAATGTAGTCATTTAATAAAATCCTCCAGGCGCTTGGCAGGAAGCATCAAGCGTGTGCTTCATATTTTAAAAAATGAAAAAAGGCAGTATATATGTATAGAGTTGTATAAAAAAGGGTATGTAAAAATGAATGAAATCTTGAAGGCGTTTAGGTCAATTCATTTTTTATAGAACTCTATACTATAAAATATGGGTTCATTACTCATTTTTAGCAACAAACGTCTGTAGATAAAACTCATATTAAAAAATAAAAATAAAGGGAAGTACATTATATGTATAAATAAAAATAATGAAAGTGACTTTAGATGAGGTTTATCAACAAGTGTGTGTAGCTAAAGCTCAGTAAGGGAGCACCATAGAAACCATGGGCGTTGCAAACTTCATTATTTGGGGGAGGCTTAAACCCAAAAATTATCAATATCGTAATATAATCGCTTTTGTAAATTGGTTTGTTGTATATATATATATGATAAATTTTTTTGGAAGGCTTCAGAAACTTTTAGTAGGGCTTGAGCCCCCCCCACTGCTAGAGGCTAAAGTACTTCCTGGCTCATTACGTTATATTTAAAAAATATTCTTAAGCTGTTACTATTACTGAGAAGAGAACATCCAAGTATTGACTAACTAAGTGGGTAGTGTGACCATTACAAGCGAGGAGTAACACTCAGGATTTCTTGGAGAGTTATTTTCTATATTATTAAAGCAACTTAGAATAATGAATAAAAAAGAAGAAAGAGCAAACGCAAAAACCCATTTTTTATAAGTATGTAGTTGCTGGATTACACACCTTTCAACTTTACTCTCAAGTAAGCATTCTTCCCTATATTTGGTGTAAGTACTTGATTTAATATGTTTTCCATAAGTTTATTTCACGAAGGATTGGAACAATTTAGCTTAATAATGATGGACAAAATGTCCTAGGAGGCATTTGGGAGTTTAAAGAGTTTACCTGAACTGAGCCAAATAAACAGACTCCCTTTTTTATTCTTGAATTTGTATTACTACTATATATTATATAATAAACAAAGGTGAGGATATGACGTGTAGAGACTTCAACCGTGTATGATTACGAAATGAGTAATCATCATGAATATGATGTGGTAATCCTACATTGTCCTTTTTAAATTAGAATCATAGGCACCAAGAGGACATTTTTTGGCCATAGGGTCCATGAATAAATATGATTTCATTTAAATAAACATTTCAAGAGAATTTATACCATTTACAAGATATTGCGTTTTTTTTTATCATTATCAATTTTGTTTTTAGTGATTTTCCAGAGTAAATATTCATTCAAGGGATTTCCATAGTAATTTAATTAAAGACTACCAAATATATAAATGAAGACCAATATTTACTCTATCATTGAAAGAGATCGGAGTTACAGCTGAATGGGAATAAGTGGGATCCCATTCAATAAAAATTTTCTGTGGGATTGTTTGCTATCATCAGTCCTGTTCCGACTGGGGGGAAATGCTAAGCAAAGAAAATGAAATATCATGATAAAAACTTGATGTATTGTAAGCTAAAATTGTAACATTTTGGGACTGGCTATCATTATGTGTCTGGGATATTATTTGCACAGGTTGTAACAATAATCAAACTAAATCATTATGTCAATTGTTCTGTACGAAAAATAAAATAAAATACAACATCCAACATTTATTACCCAGATTTTAATGAGGATTTCATATTTGCTTTTATGCCAACAAAAAAACCCGGTGAATGGTAAAAAAGACCGGAACGATTTGAAAAAAGGCTGATTGAAACTACAGTCCTAGGACTAATCTAACAGTAATAAATATTCTTGATCAGTACATACATATTAGGGTGATCGCTCTTCCCCGTTTTTTTGTGGTGTTTTTTTCCTGTTCTTGAGGCTTAACCTTTAGAACAATTCTTCAAAATCTTGCAAGGAATGGTCAATATCTTGCGTTGGCACATTTGGATTAAAAATATTGTATTACATTGCATAATATAAACAATACATATATTGTTGCTAAATTTGAATAATTTTTATTTTATTTCAATATAGGTTTTAATCACATAGACTTAGATACTATCTTGTATTAACTGATTGATATTTTCGCTGGTTTGGTAAGTGACTCGACAATTATCGAGTTCTTGCACTATGTTTCAAGCTTTATCCCCCTTTTTTTATCTGACTACATAGCCATTGCAAAGCTTCACTCCCCTCTCTGCAGCATAGAGATACATACAGATAGACGATTTTATCATAATCGATAGCTACTGTTTGATTTCCATATACATGCAGGTGCCCTTAAAAAATTAAAATTGATATTTAATATTAAAAAAACGCCCAACTTTCTAGGCCTAGGAATTTTGACAAATCAGTTGTATTTTCGTAAGGTACATATAGGATCTTTGATTTACCAGATCCATTTCCATGTATATATATCCATTTGAAAAGGTTTTCTATTTTGATAGTTTTGTTCCCTTCATCAATCGACTCATTAAATAATGCTAATGAAACTCATCATTCTTTCAATCATTACAAATGCAATCCTATTACTTTGAGAACGGCTCTAGACAAAGTAGGTTGAATACATTATAGGACAATATGCATTAAATTAGAATCATTTGTAGGAGCAGAAGTTGAGCAATGGGCAGGTATCCACAAAAGAATATAACAATACACAAAAAAATGTGCAATTGTTTTTAATTTTTCCAATTTTCCAATTTTCCAACGTAATAGACATTTGATTTTTTTGAATTTCAGAGGTACTGAACCAATATAGATGAGTGTGAGCTGAATTACTTTTTGTTGTCCCCTCTTGAATAGTTAAACTCCAAAGCTTGCATGCAAAGTGAAATTATCATATTTTTTGTGTGCGTTTCTATTTCTCTTCTTATTCTAGGTATTGATTGACATTCTTTTTTTTTCGTGGTTCAATACTTTTTTTGAATATTCCAAGTCAAGAAACTTCAGGACTTTTTGATATCTCAATTTTTAATGCATTGCAAAAATTTGTAAGTAATCTTTCTCTAATATGATGTCTATATGCAAGCCAGAGTAACTTTCTCTTCAACAATTGTGGAATAGATATGCAAGCCATTACTCTGTCAGAGTAAATCGGTTATTTTATGTCGTAGTGGAGGAACATCTAGTAATTCTACTCCTTCGAATCCCAAAACAAGTATGGGTAATATTTCATTAAATCAATGAGGACCTTCCATCCCAGTAGTGTACCATAACAATTGGGGTCTTTACCAAAATCAATCTTCTTTACGTACACGTTGCTTGATTTGATCAATGCTGCTGTTTTTTTTTCTATCAAGACTGTGACTGAATCATTATTCCTACCGGCAGACTCAACAACGTTGGAATTTTTAAGGACATCATGTGGCCAAAAATTTGTAGCTCCAGATTTAATTATTTGACGATGTTTGCGAACGAAATTGGCAGATAGTTGAGGGGTTAGTACTGAGTGTGAAAGGAAGAGAACTCTCAGATTTAGTTTCTATTTAAAAATAGTAAATAAATAAATGTAATTTTTATCTTGAACAATACTATTTTTCTTCTAGAGACTTAACTGCAGACTGTTCAGCATAATTGGGGAAAATGGCATGGCTTTTTTTAGGTTTTCATGGAAACGAAAAACATTTTTGTGAGCAGATCTTCCATCAATAGGAATTAAAGGACAATTTTTGTAGCCATTGTCATGAAAGGAACTAACTTTTCTTGATATGCTCTTTGGTATTCTTGCTTGATCGTAGAAACGTTGAATATGACTCATAACCCATTTAATTATTCGTTCACTGAAGGGAAAATATCAACTTTATGGTGTTTAACGTTGGCTAAATAACATAACTAAACTATAGTAATTTTGATGCCATACTCGTTTATGTTCACGCTCCTTACTAAAACACTCTAATAACTTGTTTTGTAGATTAGCATTTTACATTTCTATTCTGTACTAACTGATTATTAGATCATGGATGGTAATAATTATTTGTAGTTAAAAAATATGAAAAAGAGGAAAAAAAAGAAAAAATAAATTTTTTGTTATTTAACAATAAGAAATTGCCAGCATGAGGTATTTGCCAACTTTTATAAAATTCCGGATTAAGCTTCAGTTTATCAAACCTCAAGATTATGCAAATGACCAACAAGATCAAAAGAGGCTAGGGAGAGGGATCAAACTAATACATATACAGGGTGTCCACGATAAATTGGGACTACTTTAAACTTCATCCAGATCCATAATGTGGATATTCGGGGTTAAATCATACTAATATAAAAGGTTGCATGAACAATACAAAATAACTTCCACCACAATTGTTTTGACAACAAATAATAGTCATTATGGAACAAGCAAGGAGAGACGCCATCCTCGAATTGGCTCACGCGGGACACAAGCCCTCTGCTATCTACAAGCTTCTTAACTGCCCCAAGACCACGGTGTACCAGGTCTTCAACGCCTGGGAGGTTGAGGGGAAGGTCTGCCGCAAGACCCACAACATGAGAAGTGACCGAATCCGCACTCCCCGCTTCCTTGAAGGCCTCCGGAAGTCCATCAAGGCTTCGCCGGGGACTTCCTTGTCGAGGTTGGCCAAGAACCATGGAGTGAGCAAGCAGCTGGTCTCTAAGGCTGTGAATGAGGACCTCGGGTACAGGTCATACCGAAAGGCCAAACAACACATCCTCACGGCATCGTTGAAGGCCACCAGGCTCACCAACGATAAGTGTCTCCTCAATAGCCTAAAAGCCATGGTGGAAGAATCATCTTCTTCTCCGACGAGAAGAACTGGACTGTCGACAGAAGCTACAACGTCCAGAATGACAGGTGGCTTGCCAAGGAGAGAGAAGAGGTCCCTGCGGTCTTCACTACAAAGTTCCCGGCCTCTGTGATGACCCTGGGTGTCATCTGCAGCACCGGTGAGGTGATGCCTCCTTTCTTCTTCAATCCCAAGGAAAGGGTTAACGCAATAAGGTACTGCAAAGTCATGGAGGATTTCATCATCCCCTGGATGAAGGATACGCTGGGAGGGAGTTCATATTTCAACAAGACTCAGCGCCCGCACACATCGCCATGAGGACCACTAACCTCTTCAACTCCCACGACATCACTTTTTGAGATCGCAACACCTGGCCTTCCAACTCACCCATCCTCAATCCTTGTGATTACTACAGGTAGGGGAAATTGGAGAGGGAGGTGTGCAAGGTCAGCCACAAGAGCATCGCAGCCCTGAAGGGCTCCATTACGAGGGAGTGGAATGCTGTCGATTCTGCGGAAGTCATCAGGGCATACAAATCCTTTAGGGGCAGGATGGAGAAGATGGTGGCTGCTGAGGGAGGACATGTTGAATAAATTTATTGTTTAATATCATGTCCAACTTTTTCATATTAAGAAATACACTCCAAATTCCATTTTTATCAAGCAGGTTGAATTTTAAGATAGTTCCAATATATCGTGGACCAGAATTAGATTCCCATAAATAGATCTGTGAGTAATATAAGTTTATTAGTATTAGTATGTTAGTATTATGATGTGGATGAATAATTTTTTACAGGTTTAATATTGTGCTACATGAGTCCAATATATCAATCAATGTGCTTGCCCTTGTTTTTAAAATTTGTCGGAGACGCCTCTATCACTGACTTGCAGCTAGTACATAAAACGTCTTCTGAATTTTCGCCCATATTGATGGATAGCTATTTCCATTAATTTTGCGACCACAAATGCTGAGTTGTGATCTGGTGCATTGTCGTGATGGAAAATGACTTTTTGGAAGCCAATCGTGGGCGTTTTTCTTGCAGGTAGGTTTTCAAACGGTCCAATAACGATGAATAATATTTTAAATTTTTCGAGATAGTCGATGAGCGTTGTTCCTTGCAAATCGAAAGACAGTCCCCATAATCTTTCCGGCCGATACCACGATTGAAACTAATACGAAATAGTATTAAACATACCTATCTAGCTGAAAATTAATGTGTTTTCTTCCAAGGGATGATACTAACTAAAAATAACCTCGATATGCGCCAGTAGTGCCATCTCTTGGACTTTGTTGGACTTTTCAAACGACCCACGTACTTAGGTAATACAAAATTGATCTATTAAGGCAGAATAAAATAGTTTTTCTCTGTAAAGGTCAATGGGCTAATGTCTCAGCAAAAGTATGAGGAATTTTAAGTGTATATATTTCATTAATTTAGCTTCTTTTTTTTGTCAATTAGATAAATGAAGACATTCCGTCGATCCTTGCAGCTGCCTCATAGTGATAAGTGTGCCCTTACAATGAGTAAAATCATCATTAATAATATACTTGAAGCTACTACTCATATAACGTTTTGATGAACCTCATATTTCAAAAACAAAAAAAAGTATTTAATGAGACGAACGACTCCAGCATTAAATTTGATATTAGCATTTTGAAAATATATGGATTTTTTTTTTTTTTGTAAGGAGATTGAGTTCCACCCACCCGGCTCTCCCTTTATTTTATCAGTTCATAATTACCTCAATAGGTAAACAAATACTCAAAGGTGAAAAACTAAACTCTAATAAACAAAATATCTTAATTAATGAAGTTAAGGTTACTTAACCAACACAATCTATGAGTAATGAGAATTGTTTAAACGATATTTTCTTGTTTTTGAGATACAACATCTCTTATGTTGGTAAATACAATATATAAATATGCAATGTAAATCAAAAGGGAGTTAAACCCCCTGAATGGAAGGAGTGATAATCACTTATTTCTCGGTTTATTAATTACAACATCATTAGACGTGATAAAAAATATTCATATTGGACAAGATTCCCCACCCAAGCACCTCTTCTTCTGAGGCATCCTGGATCATAACGAAGTGGAAATCGCAGCTCTTTCCTAGTATTTTGCAAATGCTTGTCTGTCAATCCAAGAGTTTTGTCCAACATGAATAGTCCATCATGTCTAATGATATTGTAATTAATAACAGAGAATGAAGTGATTAGCACTCCCTTCATTCCAACCACTGTCGTGTTTGTTTATTTTCTCTTATCATATATTATATTGGTGATAGATATTATATTAGTTGAAAAGAATCTTGCCATTTTTTCCATTTAGACACTTTTCCTTTTTTTATCTTGTCATTTTTTCCTGACATCGTAAATTTTACCGCTTCTACGCAACAGATTTACAATAATTGATTTGGCGCCTCCTAAACTATGGAACTCCTTTAGAATATATTTTCCTTCCTCGAGACAATGATTTTTTTATGATAATTGTATATCCTCATTTTTTTAAGTATTCAATGCAGGAAAACTAATCAGAGCGTCGTGTCATCATGGTTAGTTACTATCCCATGGACTTGTGGTTGTTTAGCATTTTATTAATCGTGATAATGTAATATTAGTAATAAAGATCCCTTGTAGAGAGCACTTTAAAATTTGAGGCATTTTTTTTAGTACTGACTTAAAAAAATTAAAAAATCTACCTTACCAAATATACGTTGCCCGCTAAATTTGAAAAGTCACCTTACTGTTTGAACACTCCTCGTAGTAAAAATTAAAGGTAATGGACCTATTTAAGTATTACATTTTGATATTCATTACTCTGTTTCACAGTATTTTAGGAGTTATCGGGACATCCCTTCTGAGATATTTATTATAAGATGATTTAGAAAATATATATAAACCTTTTTTGTGTAATTTACCGTATCAATTTTTCTTACAATAATTCAAAATTCACTTGTTCTGGAACACATTAGCATAGTTAACTCGAATAAATCAATTAAATAACCAATTTATAACTTTTATTATTTATATCCATCAAATTATATTTGTATTAATTTCATTTCTCCTTCAATAATAAAAAGTAGTGATGTGTGATTGGACAAATATAACTATTCCTAAAGGCGTTTTCTGTGAGGTTGTAGTCTGCTTCTTGTAAGAGTAAAATTAAGGGTAATAAAATAAAGTTTAGCCGAATTTAAAGGTAAGTAGATAATTGTCCAACAATGGGTCATAAACCAAGTAGCGAAACGAGTACCTATTTGATCTATAGATGAAAAATGGATTGGTACACAGAAACTGTATTTGTCGTCTAGATTAATGTTTAGTTATTATTTGCAGAAATAATTCGGAGTTTACATTTTAGAAGATGTTCATTATTTACCATTACTTTTTTGGTTTTGTAAGAACGAAAAAAATCTTGGTAGGTTTGTGTTGGTGTTTACAATGCCAATAAATATTATTTACTATTTTTTTTTCAAAATTAGTGCAAAACACATTTTTCCAATTTTTTCTTGAATTCCGATTTGCCCATTTTTTGACAAAAATAAAAGATGGATTTATCATTCAGACAAATTTTATCATGTACATATGTTGTTATTTTATTTGAAGCTTATAACAGAATTCCATAACTTTATACAGGCGTTATATTACAATTTATAATGTTCTTATTATTATATTTATGCTGTTTATTTGCAAAGTTAATAGAAATACAAGTTTATACCATAACGCGTGTACGACTGATGTTTGATGTCCACGACACTTTTTAATATTAACGTTATAATGTTTGAGTAGTTGCTTGTTTATTCAAAATATGTTTTTCTTGCCCAACAGTCGTTACGATACATTAAATTGAAAATTCTAGCAATCGTGACGTCATAGAATATGAGTGGTAGCGTATTTTGTCAGAATCTGCCTGCCTTGCCCAGCAGTAGGTAGGATACATCAAATTGAAAATTTGAGCAAGCCCAGTTATATAATGGTCTAACCTAGTATTTCTATTAACCTTGGTTACATGGGAATGAATATAAGTTAAGAGCACATTTTTTTCAGCGAAAGATGCCCTATAATACTCTGAAAACTTGATTGCGAAAGTTGTAGTCTACAAATTAAGACTGAATCATATTTAATAACGGGCTTCAAGTGCTGTGCCCCTGGCTTCAAACATGGATACAGTAACAGTCCAAAGGAACATGATGTGATTTTTCATAAATTCCCAATGAAGGATCCTAAAATTTCCAAAGCCCAATGGCTTGAAGCCATCCCAAGGATACAAAAAATTAAACACCCACAAATAATTCAAGATTATATACTCTGCATTTCTCAGCAACAGACTTTATCATTACATCAACAGATCTAAGAATTGCAATTGATATAAAAAATCACCTACCTTTATTTAATGTAAATCATATTTTCATTAATTAAAGAAAGGCGATTCCTCTGCCGGCGAGTAATCCCACGGAAGACTTTCCAAATGCAAATTTTACAAAGGCGAGCTTTCCTTGATCCTTTTATAAAACTTATTCCCTAAAATAACAATATCTGCACCGACAGCATGTGTTTAGAACACTTAAGTTGACGTTTAGTTTGCGCTCAATTTGTTTCTTCTTAGTTTTCGAGCATTTTTTTCCATAAATTATTTTATTACAATATTTATAAAATTAAAAGACTCAAGTAACAGATTTACAATGCCGTTTTTTATATCTTGACGGATATATATATTATATTTGACTTAAAAAAGTAATGAATAGTTAATACCAGTTACCAGTAGTAATAATACAAAAACATTGGAATTGTAAATTAAACATTATTATCCGATGTCGATTCCAGAAAAATCACCCGATTCCCGA
Source organism: Lepeophtheirus salmonis (assembly GCF_016086655.4). NCBI lineage: Eukaryota > Metazoa > Arthropoda > Copepoda > Siphonostomatoida > Caligidae > Lepeophtheirus > Lepeophtheirus salmonis. The sequence goes on from NC_052143.2 coordinate 13,440,945, forward strand.
TTCTGATTCCAATTAATTGTCCCATCACTTCCCAGCGTTTCTATAGGTAATAATATTTACAAAGTTATTGCTATAGGATATTTACTCAATTGAAAGAAATATTAACCAAGAAAACTTAACAAAAACATCTTATTACAATTTTTTGCTTCATGGGTCAATCAACCCAGTATAGTATTATGAGTGTAATAAATGCTGTTGTATTTTAAGAGTTAGTATTTTTCATTTTTTGGTGTTCATGGTAATGGATTTAGATCCATTCCAAATACTAGAATCGACATCGTATTATACATCCATTTTATTTTCATTACAGGTGGTTGCTAGAGGAAGGATTCAATCCCATCTAGGGAGCCAAATCTGCCAAGCTATCTCTCATTGTCACTCCCACCTTCTAGCTCTGGAGAATGCAATCAATGTTCATAGATGAAAAAGAACTGTCTGCTCAAGAACTCAGAATCATTGCCCTTAGGATTCTCTTTACTCAAAACAGGGGAGCTTGAATATATTCTACCAGCAAGGTTTCAATCGGATCCACAAGAAAAAAGATTTGCCTGGTATAGGCGAAGAATATTGGCAATTATTTCATAAGTGTGCGACAAATTCTTGAAGCCGAAAAAAAAGTGTATTATCATGACTAAAATTTTCAAACAGGGATTTTACTCAAATTAAGAAATCATTTCGCTACCATTTTTCACCCTAAAAACAAAAATACAACGAGATCAGAACAAGATACAAAATAAATAAAAACATTTTTTAATTATAAAAAACACTTTTACATAAGTTTTAATTAATTCTACTTTTAATTTAGGGATGGTTTTATGGGTAAAAATAAGTCTGAAGGATAATAGTCCCGAATGCCTATAGTCTCAGATATTTCCTAATTCAGATGACAGAAAAACTAAGATCATTTTGGATTCTGCGCTCAAGGATAATTTTTTTTTTTTTTGGCTTGAATTCATTCATACAAAATGAGTCTTCTCCTGTGTTATTCATTGGTGTCATCTTATTATGTAAAGGAGTATTTATTATGTGGGAAATATATCAATATCAATGTTATAATATTGATAATATACTATATACTATTACTACCAAAAGTTACCCAGCGTTGCTCCGACAAAGAAGGAAGCAGGATAGATATCACATTGACAATGGTCAATATTATTTCTCCTCAATATTTAGAGCCCTTCGGCGCGGGTAAATATTATATAATATAAGTATTATAATTAATTTAAAAAAAATATATATAATCAACTTCAAAAAACATAGCATCATATTCGTACATATCTTACAAAAAAAATAGTAAATAGTATTTATTAGCATTGTAAAGAAGAACACAAACCTACCGAGATTTTTTTCCTACTTGCAAAACCGAAAAAGTTATGGAAAATAACGTTGTTGAAAAAATAACCCTCGATAATTGGTTCATTTTTCCAAATATTGCAAAAAATATGTAATAAAATGTTCTGGAAATTGAAATTACTACATCACACTGTTAAAGTCTAAAATTTATGTACAAATGAATCGTTTTGTTGTATTTCTTCTTACAAATTGAAAATTGGCGTTTGATGATAAAATGGGGGAAAAAAAGAGAGAAATAATTTAAAAAAATGAAAAATTAACCAGAAAATGACAGACATTTAAGTTTTAAAAAATTTCATGTGTCATATTCATATGCAAACGAATTTCCAGGCAAATTTCTACAACAAACTATTTTATCTACGAATCTAATATTCTATTGAAAATCCTTCTTTTTTTACACCTGAAATGTAAATGTATTTTTATTAATTTTGAGTAAGAAAAATAACTAATTGACATCATATGAAATTAAACATCTTCCAAAAAAATGCTAAAACGCTGCACCATTGTATCTTCTCAAGCTAACGGTCGCGTTTCGTAGCTTTATTTTAATTTTTTAGTTATAAGTATGTCAAGGAATACAAAGGATAACTCTAGTATTCCTTCAGTAAGTTTATTGAAATAAAAACTTACTTATTCAAATGTTTTGGAATAGGAATTGAATTCATATGCATTGATTTAGTGTTTGGAGCTCTATTAAAGCATGAACCTAAGGATCTTCTCTTTTTATCTTCTTTAAATAGAACCAAAAAAAAATAAATTCTTTTTTAAACTCGGAAGAAAAGAACCGATCTTGGATACATACTATTACTATCCCTTCAAATAGTTGTAAAGAATGTTTAGTTCAGGAGAATGTATGGTCCAATGATGAAACTCCAGTGTAGAATAGGCATGTTAAAAAAAAAAGAAAAACCGAAAATCAACATGGTAACCCTGAAAATTTGAAAAATGTTTTGGAGGAGAGAAGGAATAATGTTCATGACGTTTCACTAGATCAGCTACAATCAGGAGGAGGAAGAAAAGGAAATAAAACAAGTACATTTACTAGAATTACTTCTAATGTCGATCCCCAATTCTACTCAGAGTCCAACACGGACTTACAATTGTAACTCCGCAACAAATCCTCAGGGTTACGCTTCGTCTTTTGTCAGCACACAGGGATGTTCAATCAGGTTTTGAATATAATTGAATCCATTTAGGAAAGAATGTTCACTAATCAGGAATAAATAATAATAATGACAGCTGCTCAAAAACAAATCCTCTTTATATTACCAATTACAGATTAATAGGCCAGCTAAAAACTCACCGGATTTACATCATTGGTATGGTCAATATTTATAATATTTTTTTGCAAGATGTCGCTTTTTCTATGATGTCACTCTGTTATTTATCTTACATTTTCAACATTCTCTCCAAAAACATGAACAAACGCCAAAAAGTATCAAAAGCCCGATGATGTTCCAACCATTTCCTCTTAGTTTAAACCGGAACCGGATCATAGCTGTGGCATGAAAGCAGATGCCACGACATATTTGAGAGGAGTATGGAATATTGTTGAATCAAACAGAAGGATGCAGTCCATGGTTAGGAACAGCCAGTAGGCAGCAAGAGAGAAGACATGGAACTCAGAGCAAAGCTAGAGAAGGGTTGCAAGGCCGCCCTCACCTCCAAAAGAGAGTCTTTGGATGCAAGTGGTGTAGTGTATGTACATGCAATCTAATTTATCTTTCCTTTCTTCTCCCCCTCTTCTTATTATTCTAATTATTATTTAAGATGTGTTATACACATGTGAGTTACTTACTTTATTATTCTTAGTATAAATACCCTGTCAGTATTGTTGTTGTTAGAGTAGTCGATATTATGTATTTGAAGATAAAATATACGTGTTCCTTCTAAATATACCGTTGTCTTATTCCTCCAAATACTCCCTCTTTCCTTCGGTCGTCCTGGATTCCATTAATCATCCAGTGTGGTTTTAGCCCCTGTACTTCAAATTCTCTGTTGTCACTACTCTTCCATTCACTCCAGTGGTTGGTGAATGTGTATCTCTGGAGAAGATGGTTATTTCTCCAAAGGAACGGCAGTGTGCTCGTGTTCCTAAAACCTCTTCGAGTGTGACGATTATTTCTTCCAGGAATGGGCAGGGTGCTCATGTTCCTAAAACCTCTGCGATAGTGATGGTTATTTCTCCAAGGAACGGGCAGGGTGCTCGTGTTCCTAAAACCTTTGCGAGGGTTATGGTTATTTCTCCCAGGAACAGGCAGAGTGCTCGTGTTCCTTAAACTCTGTGAGGGTGGTCGATATTTCTTTTAGGAACGGGCAGTGTCCTCGTATTCCTAAAACCTCTTTGAGGAGTAGTTTTCTCATTTCTTCGGTGCGCATGTCGAGAGCCCAGCATGTCTATGGAGATAACGATAATAGGTGGAAGTATTGGTCGAGGGCGTGCTTTTAACGGATTTGCCTTGCTAGCGTGCCAGCAAGTCTGGTTTTATGGTGCCCGTAGACCTATGTTTTTATTTGGTTTCTCCACGCCTGTTAATAAATGAAGCTGATAAACAGGCTTATTTTTATGAAGCGTAACTTTGTAGCACCTGCATGGATTTGGTGCTTGGGGGGTGGTGTTGTGTATGTACTAAGGACCTTCTTCTCTCCTTCCCCTTTTACCCTTCTTATTATTATTTAACATGATTTATATACAAAGTACTATTTTATTCTTATGGTAAAATAGCCTGACATCACTTAAGTATGTAGAGTTGTCTGTATTACGTATTTAAAGATAATATATCTGTGTTTCTTGTAAATCTACCTTTGTACCTCCACGTTACTCGTCCTGGATTCCTGTTATTAATTAGATTGTATCTTGAACACCACTTCAATACACAAGTGGGGAGTTACTTAATGTCACACAAACATCTAAGGGTATAAAAGACTTCCTAAAGAATAAGACGAACCAAAAAAACAGAGTGGAAGGATATTGCCGAACCCTCCCGGGAAGCCACTTTCATGCCCCTTATAAGATATCAATCAGATTGTTATCTCAGAGTCTAAGTGACTTAAAATGGTGGTCAAATCTAGGATACTAGCGCACTCTCCTACCTTATCCTGGAGGAATTCAATCCCTATTTAGAAATTCATACTGATACTTCTACGTCTGGATTTGGCATCACTTTTTCGGACGGGAGGTTGGAGCAAGGAGATAAAATTACGTATCCATATTCCTAAATGCTTAACTTTTGCTCAAATTATTCGCATATTTTTCTGTACTGTCTTTAAAGAATATAATTGTATATCTAACTCGGAGATTAAATCAGGAGAACTGAAGGCACCGCTATTGGAGGGTGAGTAGTTTTATTGAAGTTCAAAACAAAATTTATGATATTAATGCCTCAATTCCTTCATATCCCCTAGATAAGTAACTTTGACCTCCCGTGTTTCCTTGAAGTGATCAAATGATCCCATTGTTTGCCAATGTATCTACTGGATCTTCGTTTTTGGTACCAATTTTTCCCATGGAATTTAATTAGTGGTGTACATGAAATTTCCCTTATTTAATACATATTAAGAATTTTTCCAAGAAAAATTGACCTTAAATGCGCTGTAATAACAGGAGATCGGATTACATAATATGATTGTATAATTTTTAATATAAATTCAAATAGATTCAGTAAATAGTAATGAACGAGATATCCAATTTAATAAAAACTATAGAAGCACAGCATCAATAGCAAGCCACTTTTAGAAATAAATTAAAATTGTCAATGTATTATTTCAATTATTTTTTTATTGGTGACGTGATGAGTTTTAAATCTTGTACATAGGCAGATTCTTCATGAGACGATCCTCTCCAATGGCGATACATGTGTGAAGTCATAATCTTCCCATAAATGAATCTAAAACAAAAGAGCAAATAAAACTTTGCTCCAAACAAGTTGGAAAGAAGGAACACAAATTCAAGATAAAACTCAAAAAACTTAACAAATGTCTTAATTCAATGATTACTTCTTCTGAAACCTCCTCTTACTTCTTGAAGGACCCATCAATCTCTGTGGCTTGTATTCTTGGCCACCATTTGCCCTCTTTTCCATAAAAAAAAAAGGCATTTTCTTTGTAGACCAGTATTTAACTGTCCCAACTTCCGATTTAGCCTCAGGAATTTCAATCAATTTCTCCACTTCCAGAGAAACAAAAAAATTCTTACATGAAGGACTTAATGATGGGGCCTTGAAGTTTCAAACATAATGAGAAGAGGTTACTTTCTTAATAAAGCCCATAACCTCTTCCGAGAAAGAAACCACCGGTTCTTTGGCCCAAATAGAATAGAAATAACCTTTTGAAGGCCTATGTTTCTCAGGAGGAGAACGCCCCATACTTCTTTTTGAGAGTACAAAGGACGACTCCCTAAGGAAAAGAGACAACCCTCCTTCCTCAACTTGATTGTCTAAACTCAATTCGTCCTCCTCAAGGACTATCTGGTGAATTTTAGAATGAAACTCCTCTAAAACATGAGACGGATACGACAGTGGACAGCAAAGTTAAAAGAACTTTCCATCTCCCTAAATTCTAAAATAACTCTTGGTAAGCTCAAAAAGCTAACTTGAAGGACAAGTAGTAGAACTATCAAAGCAGACTATTCTCAGAATCCTCTGATAAATTAATCTTATCACTGAACATAACTTGTCATTAAAATGATTAATTCAACTCTAACTTTATATTTATTAATTTACGAATATATTCCAGTTTCTAGATAGTAGCTACACTTTTATTCTCGTGAATGTAGAAATAATAACAAAATACTGCCTGTAATGGTGAAAAAAAGTAAATTTTGACCAATACATCTTTTAACTATTAATGATGCTGGACTTCGATGCGCTACTTACTTTAATGGTTTAGTGTAAATTAAAGGACTCAAAAATTCTTGAGTCTTTTAGTGCAGAAATATGCAATACGAAACCATAGAAAAAAGGGGATCATCTATCGACAAATGTGACCCATAAGTCTTAGGACTACTTCAACAACCAAGAAAGTATACAAATATTCATTTCTCGAACCATCTTTTTAGACCATTGTAATCAACGTGAAATTGCCTTCAAAATGAGTGTTAGTTCATTCCACATGGCTACCATTTACGGCAACTACAGCTCTCAGACGCTTCAGAACTGCTTTACATGCTGTACAGATGGTCCCCATGCCGAAACTATGGGGGTCTTCAAGTCGTCGATGCTGCAGTAAGAATCCACACTAACCTCCCTCTCCAAAGTTGACTATATAGAGAAGTCCATCACGTTTAGATCTGGGGAAGAATGGGGCCACATGTCCTTGCTCCAAAAGTGCTCGAAACAGGTTTGACAGCAATTTTGCACAGACTTTGCAGTATGTGAAGGTTGTGGCTGTTGTAAGCCAACTCCACGGTAAAGATCTTTTCGTCAATCCAAATGATTGAAACGTGCGTACAATAATTCAGGAATTTCAGAAGAGCCATTGCCTGGGTCAGCCTCTGGCCCATTGTGGCCTCGCTGAGAAGCTACTGCTTTCGTAAAAGATACGGTTTTATCCTCCTTTACCACCCTACGCATGGTTTCTCGAGACACACCAGCCTCATCTTTCTCATGGTGGCTTCTTTTTGGGGTTGATCTTCGACCTCGTTCCCTCGATCATCCTGGGTGCCCTCATGTACCTCGAACAACCACTCCTGAGTCCTGGGCCTCTCATCGACACACAGTCTCCTTGTACCGCTTGATCGTGAAGTAGGCACATTTTTAATGGCCTTACAGCGTTTCCCCTCCAAAAGAAAGGGTGCGTGCTTGGGGTTTATGATGTCGTGTTTAGTGGCTCTAGAACACATTTTAGAAAGAAAAAAAATTAACAAAAAAGATGGAGGTCGCTTAAGTCATATCCAACAAACAGGATCAAAAAATATACACCCATCTAGGAGAAATATTAAGTTGAAGTTGCTGTCCTAAGACTTATGAGTCACCCATTATATATTAATACGGTAGACTACTATTAATTACCTTTTAACTCTGAACAACTGTATAGATCACTTTTCCAATAATAAATATCCTTTATTCTCTATTTATGATAAAGTCAAAAATATGCGATGTTGAAAATGTTGAATTTAACGAAATTTAATATATATAGCATTCATACTTTAATATGTGTAATATATTATGTTTATGTATTGTGGGTCATAAAGAGATGATTTCATCTCTGTATCCCATTTGTTCAAAAGTAACGGTCGATTATGCTTTTTTTACCCTTTTTGTGACTTGGACCTTAGACAATGGCACCAATTTCAGGTCTGTACCTCATTATTTTTCAAAGTTATTGTAGATTATGCATTTTTAACGTTTTGTGCTACCTAAACCTCTCAAAATTTAATGTTATGTGACGATATATAATCTTCGTACCAAGTTGGATCAAAATCAATTGTAGGTTTCGTCGTAGTCCTTGACCAACAGAAAAGCAAACAAACAGAAGCAAAAACATAAACTCCATTTAGCTTCGTTGTATTTTAGATTTAAATGATACTCATGAAAATCAAAATTTCTAAAGCATCCCTGATTTCGTATTGCTTGAAATGTTTGTAATAACGTAAAATAATAGTTCTACTTCCGATAATAGAATAACCTTGTAACCTCTACTCATTTGACAACAACGCCAATAATTAAATAGTATTTGCAATTTCCATGTCCAAAATAAAGCCAGAGGAATCAATAAGAGGAAAACGGAAGAACTCATAAATAGGGAATATAAATTTTCAAGAATAGCATTTGGGTTATAATTTTTTTATTAATTGTCCCGATCAATACTAAATCACGCATCATTATTTGGTTACATCTTAACTATTGTCTTCAATAAAACAACATATAATTAGCTCGTATGGCAAACATTTAGTAATTAATTGATTTGTGTGGAGATCCTAGTTAATAGGTAGAAGAATATACCATTATGGTGACAAGCAATTTAACTGTTTAGAATGAGGATTGCAACAACATTCTTCAAATATCTAAATATAAGTCGAAGAAATTAATAGGCCACTTATATATATATATTTTAAACACTTAATCACTTTAACAATTCCAAATAACTATTTATATATTATAACAGAATGGAATATGCATTGCAGACGAATATTTAAAGAAAAGAGAAGCACATTTATCCTTAAGAGCCAAGAATTATCTTCCACTTTTTCCCCAATGACAAAAGAGACAAGGACAGCGAAGGATTCTTATCAATGAAATAGTTTTTATAGAGTGGGAAACGAAGCAGAGTTGACATAAGTAGAAATATACTCGAGTGAGGCACGAAGAGGCTGAATCCCAATGGAACAGAACACGAAGTTGAAGATCAAAAGGCATGTGGCTAGGATATCCAAATGGAAAAATATTCCCTATGAACGTGACGCACGGATGGATGTATCCAAATGCTTCGAACTAAAGATCAATCCAAATCACTAACTATGAATTAAATGTCTTTCCATCGAGTTTTTATCCTTCTACTAATTAAATGAATTAGAAAGTCATGAGTTCAAGGGTTTTGTAAATCAAAAAGGAATCGTAAGGGACTCTATATAGTCATATAATTAAGGATACAATAATTAAAACAATCAAAACTATACATTTCTTAGTTGATTTTCAAAGACAAGATCTCCTCTAACGGAGAAGATGATAAATACTCTGGCATGAGAATAAGCAATAAATCAAATATTTGATCCGTCTTGAACCATTTGGAAATTTTCGTATCACTGCTTTGGTAACTCAAAAATAGTTTTGAGCTATTTTTCCAGACTTAAATATGAAAATTTTAACAATTCAACTTGAACCCATAACTCTACTATTTATAATATGAAATTTAAAATTAAATCAATCTTATCATAGTTTTTCACCTATTCTACTGGCCCAGGAGGCAAACTTTGAGTCCCTTTCTTCATTAATATTACGGAAAATAATTAACCATTGGATGTCAAAATGTGAGCAAAACATAATAACTTAACCTCAACGTATATGTAAAAATTATCTCTTTATTGCCTAATTTTATTATATATCTTATCTTAAAAAGCATTAAAATTATGTTATTACATAGTCATTCTATCTTATTTACATATTGTAGACAATAATTGACTGTTACAATGCAAATAAAAAGATAATTCTAATAAATTATCATAATTATATTATGCCTAATCGATCAAAAAAAATGGTACAAATATACCCATTTTTAGGACTTTTTTTCTATTTAATTTTTATGGGTGTTCATCACATCAGGGGCGTCAGGGCAGTATAATATATATCCTATCCAAGGAAAAATAAATAGAAATGGTGAAAAATGTTTTTTATAGGGTCGTTTTTCTTTTAAAAAACTCATGGTCAAATTCAGGGGTACCCAAAAAATTGAAATTTCAATTATTTTTCAAAAAAAAAACATAACACTATCTACTGAAGACATCTGTCGACGTAGATATGTCTTTTTGTTCTTATGGGCCATTAGATGATGATACATTAAGAGTAATTGGAAATTTCTCAATTTCATGTAGTAAAAAAATTAACTATGAGCCCCAAAATCGTGTCTCCTTCAACTATGATGCCATTCAGCACTTCAGGCAAAATAATTATATTAAGCGTTCCCTGGCTAAAGATTAAACATTTTTCATCCAATCTCTCCTCGTTACTAATTGAGCCACATATAATGCCAAAATTTAAAATAGTTTACTCCAAACAGATACCGGATAATTAACCATATATATAGCGATTTTCCGATCCGTTATATCAACCTACGTCTAGTGGAGACCTTGTCTGGACAGATTAAGTCGCAAAAATATTAAGTAAATATTTTTCTAAAAAAGTGATCTTTTTTTTTGTTGAGACCGAATTTAATTACGAAACCAATCCAGAGATAATTAGAGTAAAATTGTTTCGATCCAACAAACTGTAACTTTCCCAAAACTAATGAATAGTTCTTCCAATACCGGAAACTACTGGTTGATCTTTATAAAAGCTAAACAATAGACATAAACTTGCCCAAAATTAAATTTGAATTTATATAACTTGGGAGTATAAGAGAGAGAGAAGCTCATGAAGTCCATTTAATTTTTTTAGCTTAATATTAGTAACCATTCCATACCTTCTGGCCCATGAATCAAATCTATTTTTTTCAAATTAATAACGGATTCAGGACCTTCTTTGCTCTTCCCAATTGCCGAGTTAAATAAAAAAAAAGGAATAAGATTCATCAATGAATTCAATCTGAACCAGATATACAATCCAATAAGCTTCATTGAAGTAGAAATTCGATGAGTATCGCAATATATTTCTATACTATAAACACGAAAAAGAATGTATCCAATGTACTAAGTATGAGAATCAAAGGATTTATAAACAGCTCAAAATATTTAACTAATTCACTTCCCTTTAATTCATATTTTATTTTTGACAAAAGGAATTTTTCTTTTGATACACTATCAAAAAAAAGGAAAATAAATTTATAATTAAGGGATGATTATACAAACTCTCTGCGCGCGAAGATTTCATAAGAAACATTTTATTATAATTTTTTTTTGTTTTTATTTTAATGAGGATCACTTATCCTTGTTTTCCTTGTCTTCGTCTTTGTCTGAAATTAAGAAATTAAATGTATTAGATAATGGCAAACGAAAGAACAGTTAAAATTATTAAAAATAATTTGTGTAGGATCTAAGATTCAGGCCGGAAAAGTTTTAAAAATCTACTATTTCATTCGTTATTTTTGAAGGTTAAGAAAACCAGAAAAGTTAAAAAGAACATAAGAGAATATTTAAAAGTTCATACAAAAATTCAAATCAACACCAAAATGTACCTTCTGAAGGAGTTAATTTCTTTAAGAAGTTAATTTATATAAATTTAAATAAGTTAACGAACTTAAAGTTTGGTGGAAGCATCTTTGTCACCTGTATATGTAGAAAAAAAATCAAAGATCATTTATGTCATTTAGTTAACAGCTTATTATTAGTACTATTTCGAAGCAGTGAAAAGTTGTTGTTTTTTCAATTACATTTGAGAAGATATGAGGAAAAAAAGTGATAACAACTGAAACTATGGATGATCTCATGTTTATTCTTACGTTAAAAACCAAATGGAATAACTTCCCTTATTTTATCGAACATAAAATTAAAAAGTTCCACATTTAACAGTACAATAACCAAAGATTGAGATACAAGCAAACTATAAAAATGAACAATAATTTGCAAAGTTTTAATTCTTATCGTAATATTTTGCCGGTCCTATCTTGTACAGAGACCTGTGTAAAGGGCTAACAATATGCAGAAAAATAGGTTACATTTTAATATTCACAGGATTTGAACAATAATATGCCCAGTGGTTTTTGTTTGTTTTTTATTTAAAGGAAGCCATAACGTCAAAAAGAAGCACACTTGAATTAAAAGATCATTAGATTGGTTCAGTGAGTCCTAATAAATTTTTTTTCCCTTCAAGATCGATTTCTCAATTCAATTATGAGTGTACCCTACACTTTTCAACTACAAAAATAATCAAATCCCTACTTAACTAATGCAAGAAGATCGCATGATCTCATCTTCAGTACAATATTTAGGGTTTAATACTAACCATCTGACTTGACACCTTCTTCGTTCTTAGAGGCTTCATCAAAGTTCTCGACTAAGTCGGGAACATCATCGTCATCCTCGCCGTTATTATTTTCTGCACCTAAAAAATAAATAAACATGAGTTGAAGACAAATTCATCGTTCATGTATGAAATCTGTACCATACGAAGCCCCATATTGCCTCTGTCTCGAAAGACTTCAGCAAGGACTTCAATACGGAATTTAATGTAGCCTATGTAACTCGCGTGGGTAATTCCATTGAAAAGGAGAGCCACGCTCCTGCTAAAGAATAGGCAAGAACAAGTACATATATACTTGCTTAAATTACGTAATAAAGAAGTTATTCTGGAATTGACTACAGAACAAATATGAGTTATGATGCTTGTAGTAGTGGTTCGTTGTAATTTTGGGACATAAACCCATTTGTTAGCATTGGTAGACAGGGAACAAATAATCAAAAATACCTTCGTAAATATACATTTTGAGGTACTATCCTTTTAAGAATACTATATTATTTTTAGATATAAGTAAAATTACCTAACTCTCTCCGTTTACTATTGCATTGTTAAGCTTTATAAAGAAAGTAGTTGGTTGAACTTTGCTCCTTAAAAAATATTAAAAAGAGTAGCTTAAACTTTATATAAAATAAACCAATTGAAAAACAACTATTATAAGCCCAAAAAAAGTAGAAAAATCATGGGATATCCTACACTTAACTCTCCAATAGTTCCCCATCATATGGGCACAAATGGTTTAAATGCACGGCATCTAGGGTAAGAACCTAGTGATAAAAAGGTGATCCATCTAGCATGGACTCTAAACATTACCTCCATCCTCATTAGATCGAATGTTATGTGCCAATTTTCGCAGGTGAGTGAGGGACTCCGGGCCGAGTTGATTCAAAATGGAGGGGATAAGTTCCGTAATAACTAAAAATGGGAGAACAAGAAAGGATGATGTTGGTTAAGGAGGTGAGGGACTCTAGAACGGAGTTAATACCTTTGTTTTCGCCGTGTCCGTTGATGGCAAATGTGTTTGCTCCGAGCGAAGCTTGAACCTTAGGATTATTAAAGTGAATGACTGTTCCGTCCTCTTTGATCATGTTGACTTCTTCAATACCCGGGATGTTATTGACCTAAGCAGAGCAAGTTGGATTTAAGAGCTCAAGTGTAAAGATATGAGCAAGGGGATTTCTTACGGATAACTTTTTAAGGCATGACTGAAGTTTTTTATCATCGGTGGTTGCTGTGCGGTGCACGACCTTCTTCTTCCTTCGCACGGTACCCTTGCCACCAATTCGGACCTGAGCTTGCAATTGTTTCAACTTTTCCGGATTCATGTTTCAATAGGACTAATGACGAAGATTCAATCCAACAATCCCCACGTGGTGTATGAGACCCGCACTGATTCGTTTCAGGGAGGAAAGAAGCGGAGGAAGGAAGAAAGAAAGAAAGAAAGAAAGAGAGAGAGAAACAAAAACAAAAAAAGGAAGATGAGTAAGGGAGTATGCAGCTAGTAGTAGTTGTAGTAGTAGTAGTGAGCACTGAGGATGAGAAAGAGAAGAAGAGGCAACGAGGGAGCTGAGCTCAATAGATGACTCAGACGGAGAGAGAGAGAGAGGGAAGGAAGGAGAGACATATTTCAATATATTGATATAATTTATAAATAATATAGAGCTTCTAACTATTCAATCAACTCTGTAATATCCACATTTATGTAGCTGTAGCCAAAGTAGTTAGAAATGAAGAGAAATAGAATTAAGTAGAAAGAAAGGATCAAGCTAGATACATAGCTAAAAAGGGGAGGAGTTTATTTAGAAATTCACTCAATCTCTACCATCTGCAGAAGCCCGGCCAGCTTGCGCCACATTTATTTATAGAATGAGTAAGATGGCAACCGGCATATCAACGTAACCCTTCTTTGACAAGAGCTTAATTTAAAAAGCTATTTCAATATCCTGCTCGATGACTGCCTATATATACACTTACGGAACTATATTAAAAATATAGTAAATCCAATACTCTTAGAGCTTTAGATACGTCAGACGCAATATTATAAACTAAGATCAGACATCTCAATATCCTTGGTGAATGAAATAAAACAAAATGTAGAAAATCATGATATATAATAGTAAATATAATTTAATTCACTTTCTTTTAAGAACAATTATACTACAGATAATACTTTACAGGAATGTCCAACGACACCATTAGGATCAACTTTCAAGCTAGACGCAGGTACTACTCTCGCATAGAACAACACCTCAAGAAGTAATTTTAAAACTTCAAGATACCTTAAAAAGGTGGTTGGTTGCAATAAAAAAATGGCCAGTATAGCTATTGTTAGAAACACTTACTAAAAAGAAAACTTCGAAATTCACAGTCAAAAATAGATTCAATTAAATTAAAAATTAGAAAAAATTATTTAAGACACGACCGTCAGTGAAGGAATGATTACATGAATGTATGATCTCAGAATATGTCGAAGGGTCAGATAATTTAAGTCAAGATAAATTAAAAATGAAATGTTTTTTGTTTTCTTTGTTAAGTCACACATAAAAATATATATATTTAATATGGATTGGATCTGACGATTTGGAGGTTGTATCTCTTTTATTTGGTTTGTTTTAGTTTTTACGCAGAAGTTTCTACTTTTCCATTTGTTTTCGCTTCTGAATTACCATTACTGGTTTTAACACCATTTGTACCATTTTCTTCTAAGTGAGGTTTCTTAGTTGGCTCGTCACCATTGGCATTTTCACCCGACTTTTTACGCTTCTTAACAAGATTTGTTATATTTGTAACAGGCTTATCTGTAATAAGAAGAACATAAATAATTATAAGTCTCATATTAAACCAATAATTTGAGTTTTTTAACTTATTTTTTCACATATTTAAGTGTATAAAATAAAGGTGTTCAAACTCGCCTTTATCAGAATTTGATGGGCTAGAAGATTCAAATGCGCCTAAGCCACCTTCCTTGATTTTCTTTTTTGTTTCCTCTTGCATATCACGGGTATCGACAATTTTTTCCTTTATTTCTGGGATTAATTTCTTAATTTCCTCAATTTCTCTTTCACGAGTATAGAAAGCGTCGTCTTTCTTTGATGGATCTTGAGATTCAGATTTACTTTCGAGTTTTTGTACGCGGGAGTTCAGAACACTAATAGAAGACTCCAAGGCTTTGACAGCATCATCAAATCTCAGATTAAAACCAAGAGCTACTCCAAGTTGATAATGAGTTTCGGCTATTGATCGGGAATCTGATGGCAATAGTTCTTCACGCCGTCTAAGACACGAATTGAGATCTTCAACAGCCTATAAGAAATGTACTAAAGATTGAACTCATGTTTTCATGAATATAAATAAATTTAGAAATATCATAAATAAATTTGTTCACTTGATATGAATCGAAATTGTAATCAGTATACATTTTCGGGATTAAACAAGTGTATTTATTTTTGCCTGCATGATATTGGACGCTTTGCCAAAAGAAAAGGAAGCATCCTGCCCAGATCATTAGGCTTTAAAAGTACTTTTTCTGATGACACTCACCTGTTCGTAATTTTCATTTTCGATGGAGACTTCACCGAGAAGTTGATATACCTCACATAATTTAGTTTCCAATTCAATACGCTTATCATCCTTTGGATTTTCAATACTGTCGGCGTGTTTTTGAAAAATACTCTTGGCTAGCTCAAGCATTTCCCAAGACAATTGAAGATTAGATGGATCCTCTTCTTCTTCTTTCTCAACTGCATCTTTGTCCTTGACATCTTTAATCTCAGAAGAACCTGCATCATTAGAACCAATAGACTCTGTTTCTTTCGTTTCTTCATCTTTCATCTTTTTTTCACTTTTTTCACCGGCTTCATCTTTGTCTTCGGATTCTTCATCTTTGTCTTCAGATTCCTCATCTTTGTCTTCAGATTCCTCATCTTTGTCTTCGGATTCCTCATCTTCGTCTTCATCTTCTTTAGAGTCTTCTGATTCTGAAAATATGAACAATTAGTATTTTCAGATGACACATTATTATTTTACTATTGAATTTGAGTAATACAAGAAGGAATGATGGAAGGAAGGATTATTATAAACGCTGAAACAATAAAGGCTGAAAGGGTTGTCTTTGGGACACTGAGAAATCTCTACTTTAACATGAAACCTTTGAGCCCCCACCCGCATATGGCATATTGCATATGTAGTGGGAAAGAAGAAAGGAATAAAACAAGGAGCTGTAAGAGCTGGAAATATGAAGAAATAGGCAAAAGTAGTGTCGATGGATGAGTTACCCTTGTGCCCATTTTCTTCCTTTTCGACATCTTTTTCTTTCTCACTCATTTCGACATCAGTGTCTTTGTCTTCCTCCTTCGTCTCGCCATCTTTTTCCTTTCCTTCACTCTCTTTCGCGTGATTTCCGTTTGTTTTGCAAGCATCTCCATTGGTTTTCCCCTCCTCTTTGGCGTCTTTCTTGTCGCCATTCACATTCTTCTTCTTGTTGGAGGATTCCAACTCTTGGCAATTTTCGATGAGTGCATCATCCACCTGCTCAGATATCTTTTGAGCTTCTCCTTCAGTCACATCGTTAGGATTTCCAATTTTGGAATCGTTAGCTTCATCCTCGTCAGATTGGACTGAGGGAGGGGGAATGCAAAGGGATGGGATTAGGGACTCCGGGTCAAAAGTGGTTCTTACCTCCGTCAAAAGCGTTATCAATCACTCCAGACTCCATCCGTGCCAGTTCCAGGAGAGCTTTCCCATAATAAAAGTAAGCCTCTCCACACTCGCGACCCGTTTCACCAAATTGCTGCCCAAGAAGCTTGCAGGCCTCTTCCAGAGCTGTAGTTGCTCCACTTACATCCTGCACCAGCAGATTCCGTTTACCAGAAATGAGGAACTCCATGGCTTTGCTTACAACCTCCCTGTGGGAAATGGGCACAATCAGTCTCTCACGGGGACACACTTAATCAATTTAGAAACTTACGCTTCCTTCTTGGAAGGAGAAGGTCCCGGACATTTGCTTGGAGCCACTGGAGTATCAGAAGGTGGGTGAGGAGACATAGTTTCACTAGAGTTAGGAAAGACCGTAATTCAATGAAGCAAAGTAAGGGATTGTAATAGGCGCTCTCTAAGGGATCCAAATCCCAACTGATCTTGTCTCGTTTTTTCTCTTTTTTTTTACTTTCTTTCCTTTTCTTCTTCATTTTTTCCGTCTGTCTCTTTTTCTTTCTTTCTCTCTCTTTTAAGCGCCAAAATAACCAAAAAAGGGACTGGGAATCCATTCTGCATCTTTTACTTGCTAAGATAAATTTGACTATTATTATTAATATGTTTTTCAGTGTTTTCCCATTTGATATTCCTATAAAGTTTAACATTAATACATTTTTATAAGTAATCCTTCATCTTTCATTCATAAAATAAATTCATCAGTACAAAGTGTTTCTGTACCTCATTCGTCTACGATAACACTTCGTTTCTGTTGTCGCAAACCCAAAATATATAAGGAAGCAATATCAAAGGTTTTTATTGATTTAAAGATACACTTGTGAATTTTAAGACATTTATGATTCATATTTATACCCTTTATTTCCATAACTTTTTAATAAATTCAATTATTCAGGAAATTTAAATTCTATTTGGGTTTTGGTTACGAGACAACAGTCATATTTAGCCGCTTTCGCGCCATTTATTGTTGCACGTGTGTGTGTAGGTACAAATTTAAAACCCGCCATTTAAATCCATTCGGATAGACATGAAAATGCATTCCGCCGTCTGGCAAATTCATGTAGATTTTATCTTTTTAAATTCGGCATAGTGTAATGTGTTCGATCTCGATCGCTAATTCGTGAAGAAGTAAATAATATGTCTTGATTTTAAATAAATTACTCGTTTTTTTATTTTGTTTCTTTTTTCTACTGCTATTATTTAAGCACATTAGAGGTGGACCTGTGGTGAAATGTTTCATGCAGTTATCTTGTATTGCAACAAAAAATATGAATTTGACATTATCTTTCATGTTTTGTAGTAAGAGTTTGCGTTGCCTCTTAAAAATAACTATTGTGCTATTATTTGTAAAGCTTTGGGAGTACTCATTCTTTTAAGGATTCACTTTTAGCGTGCATATTATATATGAACAATTTTGTTACATTATATATTACGTATGTATGTATGTATGTATTTCTCTTATGTAGGTAAAATTCCTTATAAATATATATAGGTAGATTTATTAAATAATAACGCTTTTTCAGTCTTACAATGTACGTAGCATACAGTATTATAACAATAATAAGAGGAAGATTCTACAAAAGAAATAACGTTTTTTCTTAGTTTAAAAGTAAATACATTGCTATGGAATATTAGGGAATCCGTTGCCAGTTGCTCCTCCTTGTCAATTGTATTTTTCAGCTGCTGATTCGTTTTACTAATAATATATATTGTTATTTGATATATATATTTTTTTCTTCTGTTAAAATAAAATTAAAGTAAATGGAACATTTGACTCAAATTTGGAAGTGGTATCATTGATATTGTTCCTACTCATAAATGAAATATTGGATCTGTAATTCTAGCCAAATTAGAGGTTTTACACTTAAAAATGAAGAAATTCGAATAAAAAAAAGACCAACAGATAATGCTGTTGGCCTTTGATCTATTTAAACATCTACAGATATGACAATTGAAAAATCTTTAGAAATAGAGTGCATTGTGGTAAAGGGATGGATTGGGGAGTAATGGTGTGGTATATAAAAATCATAACTTCAATTATTCCTATAGTTTAAAATAAAGTTTCATCGAACAATACACCTTCGTAGTAAAATAAAATTGAGGTAAGAGTTAAATTTTACCTCATAAATCATAATCCCGTAAAAGTATTCAAGGTGAAATAATTGATTATCATTACTAATTAAAATGTTAGAAAGAGCTGTTCAGAAATCATTTTGTGGTGAATTGGAACCAAAATATCAAGATTTTGAGCTCGAACCCAAGTCAAGTCTATAGTTTTAATTTCAGTGCCATAATCAATCACCAAGGGATCAGGGATTTATCGACCCTCATAATGGCGAGTCATCCATAGTCACTAAAATTAGACTCCCCACCACCCCAATAATAAATCTCTGATTACAATGTTGAACTTCATCCAAAAAGTTTAAGTTTTATCAAACTATGGCTCAAGTTATAAGTCTCCACATTTACACAATTCACTAATTTATGAAGTCGAGTCCATCCTGTATGATTTTAATTTTGAGTCCAAGTCGAGTCTGAATTCGCAGTTAAGTAGGACTTATGTGGGACTTGAGTTGTCAGTACAACCAGCCAGATGTAGTAAAGGTTGTCTCTTTAGCCTTCATCGTCGGAGGTTTAATTAATATTTAGATAAATTTATTAATGACATAAAAAAATGAAAAGAAAATATATCTTCATAAATTGTGAAAATCCTGTTTGAAGACTCTTCAAAAAAAAAAAAATATGTATGGAGTCCACAGTTTTGGTGACCTAAATCTTCATTTTAAGAGAATAGTTTGTCTGATCTTTTTAACTATATGATGAATTGAATAAGTTTATATGGAATTTACTAATTAAGTAGATCACAGCTGCTTAATACAGGTAGAAATATTTTCAATCTACATAATGTATAGTAGTTTTTTTTACAAGGAAAAAAATAGATTATATCAAAGAAGCTCAAACGTTATTCCACACGAAATCTTCTTCAGCTTAGAAACATTCATGGAAACCCCATATTATAAAAGTAAATGATCCTTTTTGGTCTTAATCAACATCTAACCTCACTCAATCATTATAACCAAGCATACCAATGGAAACATTCATTCGAATTGACTACCTTTAGCTTTGAAAAAACTGTTGGATTCTTCCTCCGAAACTCCGGTCAGCAGCGATAATGCTATACCTCACTCTCTGCTAATTGAGGACCGTAAGAATGCGAAATTTTGATGAAAGGTGTCATTACTAAAGTTCTTAACAGAACCTTATCAAAAAAAAGTCGAAGGGGTTAAGGTCAGGTGATAATGGGGGCCAAAAGATTTTGCCCTAAAAAAATCAAAGTTGTCAAGGCGGAACTTTATGCTTCTATGGGCTGGGGGTGCCGTCTTGTTGCTACACATAAAGAGTGGAGTCCAGTGGACCCGCATACAAGACCTCTTTAGCCCTAAGTGAAATTGTTCTCGAAAATTACATGTTTCTTAGCATTCTTTTCATGGACATCTTTGGGTCCTCTCGAATGGTTGACAACTTTTTCAAGCTCATCTCGGCCTTTGATGGTTTTTTTAATTTTTTAATCTTTACTTGACGATGTCGGCAATCTCCATATTGGGTTGTTAAGCTACAGTCATATAAATAATTTATTGTCTTTGTTATATTTTCATCAACAACATCAGTACTCCAAATTGAACATATCATTTGAAAGCTGATAGTCTAAGTATTTCAGTAGTCTCAAGAGTTTTTATAAATTTTAAAGTATGTATGTGATTTAAAACTTTAAAAATGAAAATTAATATGTGCCACTCTTTATATACCGTGCCGTGCAGAATTATTTAGCGATTTTTGTTCAGAACATATCGCGGACAATAATGACATTTGAATGACTTGAGAAACAATTTATTCATACATTTTTATAATAATAAAATAGTTTGTGATCAAATTTAATTAATGTACCCACCATTTGACTCAATGACACTGGTCAGGCGACGTCTGAAGCTGCCACAGACTCTGGATGTAATCGGCGTCCATGGAGGCCCAGGCCTTGTTGACAGCAGCCTTTAAGGCATTTATGTTCTTGTGTCGTTTTTTTGCAGGCCTTGGTCTCCACGTGCGCTCGGATAGGGAAGTCTAGTGGGTTCAGATCTGGGCTCTGAGGGGGCCAGTAGTCCTTGGCCAAAAGTTCATGTTGTCCTTGAGCCACTCCTGAGCTTTCTTGGAAGCGTGGTGCGGGTGTCCATCTTGCTGAAAACCCCAAGGAGAGTTGCCGACTATGGATTTGATCCATGGAAGGACCTTGGACGCCAGAATCTTCACATAATCCTCCGCTGTTAATCTGAGCCAGTGGGGAACCATACCGGCTTCATGGCCTTCCCGTTGGATCTCCAAACATCTCCCAAGCTTACAACACTGTCATTTTGCCTGTTGAAAACAGGATCGACCGTAAAAGTTTTCTCATCTCAAAAAATGATGATGCGTCCAGATGAGCTCTTGATATCATTCAAGATTTTCTTGGCACGCTCAAGTCTGACTTCCCGCTGACGTTCAGTTAGCAGAGGGCGTTCAGTACGCCTCGGGGACTTTCCTCCAGGCGTTTTCATTGCCCTTGAAACAGTTGATGTCGACGTTCCCATCTTTCTGGCCATGTCGGCAATGGACCTGTTGGGAGTCCTCTTGAACACTGCCTTTACTTGCCTTGTTGAGACAGTGGGCTTCCTGCCAGCCCCAGGGGAATGCTTGAGATCACCCCCAGCCTCCAAGCGCTTGGAAACGTTGTAAATTGTCTTCAACGAGGCCACAACATGTTCCTTAATGTTGTTATGAGGCACTCCCGCTCGGAGGAGGGCTGCAATTTCGATCCTCTTTGTTTCCTGATTGGACATGGTCTCACGTGTGGAAGTTGTTACGCTCTCACAGGAAGGATTTTTGTTTATTTTAACAGTAAAAATACGAAACAATCAGATTGGTTGCCACAAAACCTCTTAAAAAGTATATTTACATCATCGGTAAATAATTTTCCACGGCCCGGTATGTATAAAGTTATATAAAAACAGTATGTCAAAATGAATGGAATCTTGCAGGCGTTTAGGTCAACTATTATTTTATATAACTATATAATTTATAGAGTTCTATCAAATAAAGTTCATATTAGAAAAGAAAAGGGAAGTAGTTTATCTTTGTACATAAATTAATAAAGCAAAGGTTGTCTGTCTGTTGGCAACATGAATATTTTATTTTATTTTCTCAAGCTGTTATTTTAATTTTGAGGAAATAACATTGAAGTATTTATTTTATACGTAAGAATGTGGTCATGAAAAATTAAGAGTATAATTGAGGATTTATAGATAAGTTTTTAGTCTATATTAAAGCAAATTCTGTCTTTTCGTCAACAAATAGTTACTCCGGGCTATGACGGTAACTACCGCTAGTAATCCATCGTCAATCGGTCATTTACCTTTCCATTGTACTCCTTATTGTCCTTTAAATCATTTATTTTTGTCTTGAATGGACTTCCTTCTTAAATCAGGTTTAGTTACATATGTATCATTCAAAGACAATAAAAAGATATTAATTAATTATAAATGATCCAACTCTGAATAATTTTCTTTTTATGTATTTACAGTAAGGATGCTCCTCTCCTGACGTCTGCACATACCTATTTATGCAAAAAAATAAAAAAATGCCAATGAGAAAACAAAAAATAGAAAAAGAAACTTTCCAGTGTCTGTTTTGTATGTATTAACAGGAGCGCGTCTCAATGCAAAATAAAATATCGCTCTGTAAATTTCTGGTTTGCGATGCGAAAAAATATAGTACATAGTATGTGTGTGTAAGCCATAGTTATGCATTCAATATAATACTTCGACGAAGTGTCAAATTTACCGTTGTATCTGACCTATTGCACTGAATTCCTCATTCTTCCTCTCTCTCCTTTGTCTGAAAGACTTGGGATATGATGCAACAACAAAACATTGCAATACAAAAAGATCTTTGACCTATTAATGAGGTCTTAGACACAAATAGTCGACTTTGCTTGCTTTGAAATTGTACGCTAACAAAAAATGTGATACATATGATAGAACTTGAGTAAATATCCACAATTAGGGTTCGCTGTTACTATAAACTTATTTTGGAGGGGGGAAAGAGGAGTCCGAGTTTATGACAAAACTTAATTAAACCAGAAAAACAATTTGTCAGAAAAGAAGACAGCAATTGATACTATTAATTTAAATTAAATTGTGACAAAAAAAAATCGAATACATTTCAATTTTAGAGGAAAAACGTTGTCTTTTTCGTCTCGTCTTCGTCATCATTTCGTCTTCGTCAAAGTTTCGTCTTTGTCAGAGTTTCCTCTGCATTGAGAACCATTTTTCTAGTTTGATTTATATTTTCTTATTTATAAATAACGTTTGGAAAATATGTTTATAAAGTATCAAAAAAATATGTCAATATGACCCGGAGTAGATTCATAATCCACAATCAAATCATTATAATCGGCAAAGGAAACCCTTATTTGAGACTCTATTTACTTTTTCTGCCCACAAGTTGTGCAATATAGCAGCGGGGCACTTAGTGGGCTCATAATATAACGCCAATTCCCTGTTTTTGTTATGACTTCTAGAGTATAAACAAATTTTTTAATTAAATGATCCGTTTGACTTCCTAATGGATTTGCAAACGCGGTCACAGGTGCGTCTGTTGAAAGTATGAACTTCAATTGAAAGAAAAGAGCCTCCCCAAAACCGCTCTATATCGTTGTAAATTGGAGATAAGGCCCCCTTTCGAATATATTATAATACATGCCCGCCCTCAGGTTACACTAGTGAACGGCTTGTTCACAAGGGGGATAAACATCTATTGTCGCCACTATGCTGAGTATCAAGGACCCATTTTAGTATATTATAATATACCCCGGATGGTACAAGTGAACCACTGGTCCAAAAGTTGGATCATTACCCACCGCCACCGCTTCCCTGAGCATCAATGACCCCTTTCAATATCCTATAATGCACCCCAGCCATGGGTTGTGCAAGTGAACCGCTGGTCGAAAAGGTGGGTAGCCACTGCCATTGCTTCATTGAGCATCTGAATCCCTTCTAATAGTCTACTATAACCCTAGGACCACGGGTTGTGCAAGTGAACTTGTGTATGGAAATCTCCATCACTCACAATCTCAGAAATCATATGAGAAAGCAAATGGAAACATTCGAGACATTTTTTTGATGTGGTAACGTGACAACAAGACAAGTATGGACAGTGGTTTCTTCCGTATGCCAAGATCCAAGTATCGACCGTGGAAAAATAGATCCCCACTACGTCTTGGCTGTTATGATCCATGTAGCAAAGAACAGATATTATTGTTTAGGGACAAAAAAATGATGTCTTAACCCAGCTCAATGTAAGAAAGCAGTTTGAGTCTTGCAAGGAGTAATTCCTCAGTGATGATGGAAGTTCCCAGAGAGAAGGAAATTACATTGCGACTGACTGCATCAATTCTGTTGGATAGAAATGAACAAGGCTTTAAGTAGTGAAATTGCACCGACTCAAAACAACATAAGTTCATCTGCAAAAAAAGGACACCTTTTGTAATAGCAAATGTTTATTTGGTGAATGTGTTTATGTTTAGGATATATTTAGGTAACATTAGTTATGTTAAGCATGTTTAAAAAGATGATTTTTGGAAACTATTACATTTTATGTTGAAAAGTATATTTAAATAAGAGTTATATTTATGTCTATTTTGAACAAACTAATAATATTTATATGAAGTATATAACTGGGTAGTTCGAATATTATGAAAGAGGATCAACAATTATAATGTAAATTATTTATTAGATCTTTACATGTTGATGTAGTCATCTTGTTATTCCCAAATTTTATCACATCCATTCAAATTGCTCACCTTTTTGGTCCACATTTTAGTATTAAAACAACTGAACCTCTGGTGCAGAGGAGCTGCATGCCGGTCATAAACTGGGATGCAAGTTACAAATACCTTTACAGAGATCATTAAGTATAACATCAAAAAAGTTCAAGAATTTTTCGAATAACTCTCCACCTTTTCGATCAGTGTTTACTTGCACAACCCATGAGCTGGGGTGTATTATAGTATATTGAAAGGGGTCCTTAATGCTCAGAGAAGTGGTGGCGGTAGGCAAGGATCCACTTTTGAACCTGCGATTATTTTGCATAACCCGTGGGTGGGGTGTATTATAGGATATCAAAAGAGGTCCTTGATGCTCAGGGAAGTTGTGGGTAATGATCCACTTTTTGGACCAGTGGTTCACTTATACATCCAGGTTGTTTTATAGGGGTTCTTGATACTAAGGATAGTGATGGAAATAGGTTTTGATCCCTTTTAGGGACCAGCTTTCCACCTGTGCAACATTTTGGCCTAGGTATATTTTGAAAAATAGAGTTGAGTGTCTCGTGACAGTTTTTATTATACAATAGTTTTGATTATGTGAACACTACATATATCTATTTCAATGAAAATATACCAGAGTATCAAATTAATAGCAATCACTTGTATTATCATAATCATCAAATCCTGAACGTCCAAATTGTTTAACAATGAATTGTTTAATAATCAAATTACCCACAATCATTTCACCTGACAATATAAATGAAGTTAAAATGACCATTGACCACTCTATTGGAAATTTGATAATTTAATCGGGCATTTTGCACAATGCCCACTTTAATGGGAATTTTGCACATTGCCGGTAATACATACATACACAGACACTCAATTATTAATGAAATTTAATACTCTTTAAGAAAAGTTTTGTGTTATGAGTTTGATGTAAGACCATAGGGGCATGTTGCACGAACCATTAGCATCAGTAATAGCATTGATATTTTTGGGGTTCGTAATCGTAAGTCATTAGTTTTTGTCAGAGTTTTGTCAGTGTCATAATATAATCTTCGTCAGACATTGTCATTGTTTCGTCGTAGTTATTTTTTATTTCGTCTTCTTCAGAGTTTTGTCTTTGTCATGATTTTTGTCAGATTTTTGTCTTTGTCTCGTCTTCGTCATGATTTTGTCAGATTTTCGTCTTTATCATGAAAAAAAGTTTAGTTAACGAAATGATTTCGTCACGTCAGGCTTGACAAAGTTAACACTGGTCGGATTTAGGAATGTTCATTTCATATATTTCAATGAAGGCTGGGTTTTTTTAAAGCTTCCAATTAGTTTATCTAGGTATATTATGGCAATAATTGTTTTGGCCTCAAAAGCAAGATCTATTTTATATAATTATGGACCTTTCTTTACTAGCGATACAGTATCATCTATATCTCAGCTTCTTTAAAGGATAGATACACAATATATATACTTTTCTTGTGTATTTTTAGACGTAAGGTGCTTTAACATAGTTTTTAAAATGCTTCAATTTGATTTTAGTACACTTTTCAGAGGACAAGTTTGAGACAAATTTCGATGTAAATGTTATTAGTTTTTTAATAATTAGAATAGGAATTACACAATAAGATTCGAAATTGTAATTATAGATAAAATGATAAAAAGCAGATTAGATATACATATATATGTAAAGACATAAATCATTACAGAATGATGTTAAAAGTATCAACGATATCATTATTTATTATACAGTGCATATATTATCTGTGTAATCCCAATCTTCTAGAATCTTAATAAATAATATTTATTCATCATAAACATCAATAATATTAGGCCTAACCCACTTTCTATCCTTAACCCTCACCAAATGATGTATACTGTGTGTCCCATCCATGTTTACATCCAAGTCAAACCCTAAATAGAACAGAAATTTAACACAAATGTCTCACGTTATTGCCAAAATGCAATTTTGAGAAAGGTAATGGAGTTTTGTTGTTTTTCATTTGCTATTGGTTCTTCTGCAGCTATTGAGCCAGAACTTATCAGCTTAGCCATTATCTCATCCTCTGTTGGAAATATGATGGGATGTGTTGCTTCATATGTACTCCAACATTGTGATGAGGTTGTCCCAGATGGTGTTTTTGGTGACTATTTGACCTTATATAGTCCAGGTCTAGTCATCACATCTCTCAAATGGGTCAGTCCTTAGTAATAGAGCCATTACCTAAGGAACTGCCTCAATTCTTAGAAACATTATTCGCAATCAGATTATTTATCTCTTGTCCTGAAGTTACTGAACCAACATTCTCTTTCAATTTTTTAACAAGATATCAATAAAACTGTTGGATCTTTTCTTCTTCTTGATATTCCACTAAAACCTCTCCCCCTTTTCATCTTTACTGTTTGCTTCGTCTGTTCAGTATTTCTATGGTCCAATGCCTTCGTTATTGCGCTGACACTCTTTTCAATTACTTCTGAGGTATGAGAGGGAAACATGAGGTAATCCTTGATCTTTTTTGCGTAAATAACCGATTCGATTTTTAAGGAGATTGTGCTGTCAAATACTCAAACTTAGCTAGGTATTTCTCACAGTTTAGATTTTTGCTTGGTAGATCTTCCCATTGCTCAACTGTCAATATATGAATCTATGTAGCTCTCAGTTTATCATATCCCTCTTCCCAGTATTCTCGGCTACACTGTTGCCGTAGCCCTTCTGCTCTATATTTACACATCTCTCTCATCATGTACTGTAGATGACCATGTCTATAGAATTCCATTCTACGTGGTATTCTTTAAATGTTTACTATGTCCATTATAGTAACATGTAATTGATTTTTCTACTATGTGTATTGAATATACTATGCTCATTTGTCAAGAATTTGTTAAATTAATGGGTGCGGCAGATACAAAATAATACTTTTTGCTATTTTTATGTACTAAAATTGAATTTAAGGATTTAAAAATGTGTTTTAATTCATTTTACGTCTGATGAAACACTGGAAAATGTTTTTAGATGATGTATCTACCCATCATAGAAGGATATTTAGATAATCAGTGATGAAAATCCTGTCTGTAATGGCATGTTAATAAAAAAGAAAAGGAAGATCAACATGATAACCTCAACAATTTGAAGAATTTTTGGGGGAAGATAAGCTGTGACAAGGGAAGGATTTAAAGTGAAGGAAATAAACAAAGTTCCCCAAGTACTCTTAGTCGAACAAGTACTTACAATTATAACTCCACAACAAATCATCAGGGTTAAGCTCCTTCTTTTATGTTCAATCAGGTTATGCATAAAATTGAATCTATTTAGGAAAGGATATTCACAACACAGGAATTAAATAATAATGACAACTGCTAATGAAAAGAAAAGTTCATTCTTTATACTACCAATTAAAAAAAATAAGGGTCACCTAAAAGATTCACAAGATTTACGTCACTAGAGATAATACTGTATTGCGATTTATGAGCAAGGCCGTCCGCAGGGGGGAGGGGGGGGGCTGTAGCCTCCTCACTTAAATGAAGGGATTTTTTGTTTTAAAAGAAAACAATTATTAAGGGTTTATTTTCTAAAAAAAGGGTCATTCGATCAAATTGTGCAACAGAGCAAAGATTACATTTTTTCAAAAACAAAACAAAAACATGCGTTCCCTTCACCAAATATAATCCTCCAGACATCCTTGAGGAGACTAATGCCATTGATTTCTTATTTTATGTCCAGATAGGCTATTTGAAAGCTAAAAAACCCTGTCTAAATTAAAATAAAACATTGCCTGATACAGTCCACTCCTAGTAATTTGACAAAAAAGATATATACACGTTGTGTCACCAATATTTGAGGGCTTCCAACAATCTATATAATTGAGAATCTTTTCATGTCAGAGGAGTAATAAAATCAGATACTCAGATATGACTTTTAAACTAAGGGCCAGGAGTCAGGGGTCCATATAAATACATGTCTTTCTTAGTTGTGATAAAAACGAATTGGGGTCACTTAAAATCTGTGGTATCTTTTGGTGCACTATCTTAATTGCACGCATGATTAACATCATTCTTATATAAGTCAGTGTCGTTATATAATAATGAATACTCCTATGATGCTCTTAATCAGACGTATTAATGAAAAATAAACTCCTTTTTATTAGTTTCTGAATGTTAATTAAATAATATTAGAAATGTTTAGTTTTGCACATCATTATTTTAGAGGTTAATTGTTCACTGGGTCGTGGAGTATATACATTTTAGTTATTTTTTCTATAAGAGTGGAACTGGATAAGACCCTCAATAGAGTCACGGATGTGGAAGTCACTTCAAATTTTGCTTTATCAAATTCATACTTTATTATTATATATTAACTATTTATTTATAAATATGGGTGTTTATTTATTGTATATAAATACATCAAAAGCAAGGATATGGGCCTTTAATGACATTGAAAAATCTTTAGAGTTTTTACTTTATTCAAATTATCGGGTGATCCATTGTAATCTGAACACCTACTTATTAAATAATTAATGAAGGATGACTGATTGAAATCAATTCATATTTCGATATATTAAAGTATTTAAGCAATTAGTTACAAAACAAAACAACCCTGAGTTCTCTAGCTTTCGTACAATTGTAGAAAATGACACTTGAACGTGATCGACGAATTTCCATTCACCCACTCTAAGCAGTAGGGCGTCTCAAGGACCACTGTCTACGCTGTCAGCATGGCTGGAACTTTGGAGAGATGGAAGGTCTCTGTAACCTTCAGGGTAAAAGAAAATAACCCATTTTTGCTTTTGGATCCGGGGTATCTCACAATGATTCTCAAATATTTCACTACATATATGTAGTTTCATTCATTTATAAATTTTTGCATGGCTTCCCTTGAATTCACTCCTGAAGACAACCTTCTTCGAAAATAATGATAATTGGATGAAATGTAGATGAAACCTTTTATTCATTACGGAGTGAACATTACCCTTAAAAATAATTATAATGGCTCTCTTGAGGGACTAGGTTGTTTAGGGAAAGGGGAGACAGCCCTTCCCCTAAACAAAGGAATTTTTGAAAAAATATCGTTTTGAATGACAAAAACAGAGATAATTTGTTTTAAGGATTTATTCTCTAAAAAAAGGTAATTACGTCATTCGATCAAATAATGCAGAAAAACAAAAAAAAAAAAAATTTCGTAAAATAAAAAAATGCCCCCCCCCCAAAAAAAAACCAGACAAACAAACATATATACCTATGTAATCCTGCTTACGCCCCGGTGTTCAATCAAATAGTTCAGTGGTGAGTCTTGAGTATAAAATAACATTACACTCCTTTTAAAATGAAAAACCAACTATTATAATAGTCTAGAATACACATATTATATAAATGTATCCGCTATGATCCGTGAGCCTTGACAATTTGCCTCCGACTCACGTTTTAATTTATCTTAACGACGTTTTTGTTAAAAGTTGTTATTGTATAGTTAGAGAGCAGTTGTTTTTTTTACATCAATATCAATGTGACCATTACTCCTCCAATTTTACTTCTGAAAATTAATGACTTTTTTTTGACAAACGTCAACTTTTGAAGAGCATTGAAAAAAAAAAAATATTTGATATTATCTGTTTTTTTAGAAGAAAAATTATCATGACCTTTTTTAAAAAAATATATTATTGTTTCCATTATTGAAACAGGCTCATCCGTCTAAAATGCGACTCTTGTTAAAAATTACAATTATTATTATATTTCAAAAAAATATCACCAAATTTGGAAAATTCAATTAATAAATTCAATCAATGGACACCTTATTACCATTTTCAATCAATATAGCCGCGGTTTCACTTAATGGCCAGTTCCAGCCTGGTGCAGTTCTTTACAAAGCTCGGCTCAAGTTTGGCTGAAGAAGTGATTATGATGGCCCGCAATCGGTCATTTGTTGTGTATTGGACTCCCAACAGCTTCCCCTTGAGATTCCCAAAAGTATCAAGTCCAGGAAGGGACAATCGAGGTTATGGGGAGGTCAAGAGTCTTCTTCTTCAGCTTGTTGAGGATGATTTTGCACCGAATCACATGCGTTACTTCAAAGCCTTCATGAGTAATTATCTTGTAGGCATTAAAGTTTAAGTCTTGCTTCACCAAGCCGTCCATTGTGGTCTGGCTCCTGTCAAATTCACGAGCAAGGTCATTGACTGTCACCATGCCTCTTTTGCATTCAACGGTACCTTTAACTGCTTCATGGGGCCCCGCTAATAACCTCCCCAATTATTTTTGCCTCTTTGGCCTTGATCTTGACCTTTAGTGTGTCTCTCACGATCACTTGGTATACAGTAGAGCGGTCACAGCTCAGCACTTTAGAGATCTCTAATAGTGATGTTCCACGCACGTATAGCTCCAGAATTGTAGCTCTGGGATTTTCCATATTTTTAGTCATGAGTTTGTTATTTCTCAGTTGAAATTCCTTATTTATTGTTTACAGTTACTTTAAACACTTCTTCGCAATCAGTTATAAGGGTAAAACATCCGAATATAAATAATATAGGACAAAGACCCACGATTTAAAAAAGTATTCAATTTCAGACGGAGAGGCCTATATAAGATGGCATTTAATGAGAGACCACAATTATCTCCCAGAATTCCCTCTGGCGGGGAATAAAAATTCCTCCCCGATAAATAAAGATTGATATAGAGGGATTTGAAAAAGGTCAATCCCAATTCCACAAATGCAAGGTCAAGATTAAACCGTTACAAATTGGTTTCAAGAGTTGGACTGTTTATTCCATCAATGGCTCTACGTTTTTTTTAAAACATGGGTGAAAAATTCATGGAAGCTGAACAAAAAATTGAATGGTGCAGTAGCATTTTATTGAGCTTGAATTCTATGTGCTTTTTGCTCAGTTTCCATAAATTTTTCACCAGGGGTTTTCATAGGGTATTTGAGATTTTATCTTCATCTGATCAATAAAATTTCAAAAACCTTTTTTTGTACAAGTATTAAATTGTGAAGCGTGGGAGGCGTTGTTTCTTTATATTCGTTTGTAAACAATGCGATCGAGAATGGCGCCGTCATGTGGCAAAATAATACAACTCCCTATATGATAATAGTATTTATTTTAAAATAATATGTACGTATGTTTCTCAAATAGAGGGCGCTGACAAAAATTATCCAGAGCATACGCACTTTTTTAAACAACAAGCAACAGACTGTCACATCACCTTGCGGATAATATATATATTACAGTTTACTCATGCTCTATTATAAAATATAGGGGATTCAAATTTGTCCTGAATATTTGCGACTAGTATATTTTTTTTTAAATTTATTGACACTTTTTTTTAGAAAATATTTGTATATTTGTACAAAAACATTTATCGATATACATTTTTTTATAAGAATTATATTTCTTATAACGTAATTTTTTTTTAAAAAAGGGTTTAGTTTAATATTGCCTGAATATAAGATAGCTTCCACAGAATTAGTCTCTTATGCGCACATATGAGTGTCATTTATATCTATAAGCAGTGTTCGAGTTTTAAGAGATGGTGGATGTAATAAAAATGGAGAAAAATAATCTCCCTCTAAAACAGGTTTATTGCAATTGAAATTAAATCAACTGTATTTTAAAAATTTCGGGGGTGGGATGCCCCCGAACCCCAAATAATCAGAGTCCATTACTCCGTTTCATTTTAAGACTTGACCACTGGCTATAAGTCACAAGTTTGACGTGGAATGCCCTAGAGGAAGAAGTTCAAATTCGTTTCATCTTCGTTTCCGTAGATTTTTATGTGTCTTTAATTATTTATATTTCTTTTTTGAGAAATTCTTGAGATTTTTACATTTTCGTAGTCAGTCATTCCCTTTATAGTCATTTGATTTTTTCATGACATAGGTAAATAAACATCTACCTATGCACAAATATGTATTATAATTTATAAACAATTCGCCACCAATTGTTCAAAGACCCCCTTTGAGAGCAATATACCGATTTACTTATATATATATATAGACCAAAGAGGCTTATAAGTACTTTTTTCGTATTTTTAACTTTAAGACTATTTTGCAAAAAAATAAAAAGAAAATACTCAAGGTTGTCTGCGAAATAAAATAATACATAGAAATAATAATATAATATCTTATTTTCTTAACGTTAACGTATAGACAGAGTCGCTCTTGCATATTCAAACATGTCTACGCACGTAGTGTAATGAGGATTCCTCTCTCTCTCTCTTTCGTTGTCTCGCCTTTAAATGACAAAAAATGCCTATATTGCTAGAATATACAAGTATGCATATGAAACTAAAGTATCTCTCTCCCCTCATCAAGTCTCATTTTATTTACTCTTCCTCAAATTGGTAAATTATTCAATAACATCATCATTTCAGTAAATAACATAAATATTACATAATAAGAGTTCTTATTGAACCATGGATACTCATTTTTTGTATGTTGATTTATTTGCAAATAGAGTTACGTGCAGTTATTGTGTTGTCTGGAATATTATATCAATGAAAAAGAAGAGGAGTTTTGTGATTCAAAATTACTAAAAAGTTGCGTAATTTCACTATGATATAATATATTTTATTATAATTCTGATCTTGGATCCCTAACATATGTAATAGAAGAAGGGATCGGAAATGTTTTTAATATTTAAATAGTAGTTGATGGGGTGTAGGTTATGGGAAAATATCAGATTTCATGATTTATAATATGTCAGCTTTTCGAAATTTTATTATATATTTCAAAAGTTTAAGGCTTAGTAAAAGGAAATCAAAAGTTCAGAAAAATTAGGTTTGCTCCATCTCAAACTTTAACTATATTTATAATCAATTGTCGATGTGAATTAATTGATTAACAAATATCTACCTTTTTCTGGACTTTTTAATGTTGAGTTCACAGTTGATTTGTTAATATGATGAGATCTTAGTACGTATTATAGCCAGGTATAGCAAGGTTTGAACTCAAAGACGAGTTAATATGGATGTAGTCATGAATACAATTTGAAAAATGGAGTTTTCGGAGTTTTGTAGCTATCAAACCAGCTCCGATAGTTGTTCCATACAAAGAAATATTTGAAGTACATAGAAGAGATGGTTACACTGCCAGGTATTTCTTATCGATTCCGAGCCCTCTGTCTGTATCATTAGACAAACCTCGTTCACACAGACTGATGTTGCACATAGTCAATTATGGGATTAAGTACCTTTTTGAAAATTCACACAAGATAGAATAAGGTTTCACTCCGATTCATTTCATGTATGTTTGTACTTACTCTTCTTCACATGAAGACGCAAATTTAGCATCTTTTCTTGTCTACCATGGGGAATGCTTGTATAATTTTTTAAATAGGGCATGATTCTTTTTGACTGATATTATACCAGCGCCCTCAAGCAGTCTATACTTATATAAGTCCAAGCTACCTTCCAGAGAATACATATTTTTTAGTTTTCTCATGCCCTATTAAGGGCTTCAACTACTGAGATTGTTGTACTTATTGGACTACAAAAACAGTCTAATCCAAGGATTCTCAATAAGCGGCCTGCGAGATAAGTTCAGCCCCCTAAAATTATTGTTTTATCCGCCACAGTTTCTTGTGCAGTCAAATCAGAGATGAATACGATAAAAGTTACTGTATAAATTGGAATTATTTAAGAGGGTAGTTTGCTCTTCACCATCACAAATTTAAAAATTGAATGATACAAAATGAGGCCAACAACACCAATGTTCCATGCCACAATTTAGTAGAATGTGATGTAATGGAGAGTATTCTTGCTTTCCTGGCAACTAGAGGAGAAACTCTTTCAGTGGAGACGATAGAAGTGGTGGGATTTTTTGTTGATAATTTTGGCTAACTGAATAATTTGAATAATAAACTGCAAGATAAAAGCAAAGACAATGCTGACCGAGGTTAAGGCTTTCAATGCGAAGTTAATACTCTTCAAACACATAGACTCTTTTAATTACCAACTCTAAACAAATATCGAAGGGATAGATGACAAAATCGATTTTATTCAAGCCTTGATTAAAGAATTTGATCAAAAATGTCAAAATATCGATAATTGTGAGTGTATTTCAACTGATGAGAATACCCATTTTATCCCTGCCCAATGGTGTATGGAATGGGCAGGCTCATCAATATGAAAAATTGCAAATGATCCCGACTGAAAATCAATTTGCAATCTAGATTATCAACAGCTTCTAAAACAATTGGGTCTTGGTTGGAATGCTCGAATCAACATCAGGGGGATCCGTCTATATGATTATATTTGAGGGGTGGGGGGGCTTGTTTTTTAGATTTTTCTTCTTCTTTGCTGCTTAATTTCCCTTATGGCTTTTTTTAGCTAAGCCCCCTACCCCGGTGGAAAGTCCTTAATATGTTAGTGGAAGTCTGTTTTCTCTTAAATGAATGCTGTAAGAAATAAATATCGTGCTTAACTCATTCTTTAGCACATAAATCAGATAATGAGGATTGCCAAAACCAGTTCGGACACGAATTTTAAACAGATAGCTCTGAATGTGCAAGAAAACTATTCATTACTACTCATTAGTTATAATATGTGTAAATAAAAATATTCAAATGTCAATGACGTTTATCATGTTTATATTATTTACTGTTCAATTAAAGACGGTATTTAATTAGGGTGACCTTCGATTAGATGATCATCTAATTTTGACTCAAAAACTGTTGAGAACCGACAGTCAAGACTATAACAATAACGACAATTATTATGATATTCATAATATCTTTTATACCTGATCTGAACGTTCCAGTCATTTATTAAATGAATTTCATATCATCTCTAGAAATAAATGGAGTGACAAAGAAGACAATTTTTATTTTGGACATATAAAAAAATAGAGTATATTTATTTATTTGATCAGGCTAACTTTTTTTTTTTTTGAAGAATTCTTTTCGTATCTTTTTTTTTTACTTGGGAAAAAATCGTAATAACAATTTGAATTACAAATTATAAATCAATTTCATTTCTAATTATATCTATACATAATTATTATCTGAATAATAATGACAAATGTGTAATTGGTTAAGGCCTAATGGATCACATTATAATTTTTGTATAATAATAGCTATGTTTACATAAATCCTAAGAGAAGTAATTTCTTTCTTCTCTTCTTCTTCTTCGTTATTAATTAACCCTAATTCCAATGGAGGACAAAAACTTTCTTTCTGAAGGGTTAGCGTTTTGTATAAAGTAAGGGAAAGCGTTTCTCTTGTTTGAAAAGTCAGTAAAATACTCAATTAGGTAATTTTTCAAATCCAATTTGTAAAGAGGATCAATCAGAATGTCTGGATCATCCTCATCCGCTAAGTCATCGTCCCTAAAGTATGAAGAGGAAACCACCTCCTTGGAGTCATCCTCCATTTGTTCCCCACCTCCCTCTTCTTCTCCATGACTCCTACCATCATCTTCTCTTCCTTCGTTTTCATCGTAGTTGAGAACGTTTTTCATCTCATTAACAAGGAGTTTGAAAATCTTTGATAGAGCATCAATCTCTGTGAATGTATCTGGCCTCGACTTACGTTGGGAACGGGTGAGAACATGAGGTGTGTTTTGATAGATGGGATCCCCCTGGACTTTAATATCCCAGAATCTAAGATCTTCTGTGTTGACAGCATGTTGTAAGAGTTTCGAG
The DNA here is from genome assembly GCF_016086655.4 of Lepeophtheirus salmonis. Lineage (NCBI taxonomy): Eukaryota > Metazoa > Arthropoda > Copepoda > Siphonostomatoida > Caligidae > Lepeophtheirus > Lepeophtheirus salmonis. The sequence continues at coordinate 13,477,093 of NC_052143.2, forward strand.
AGTGCAATTGTCGTTACTTTGTTTTCATAGAACCCGTAGAACGAATGTTGATATTTGAGCCACTCAGTGAGAACGAAATGGAGAGCCGTGTTTCCCTTTGGACCAGGAGTGGAAAGAAGGAAATTAATGACGGGTCCTATTTGGGAGATGATGAGCTGTGCATATACCATAAGAAGACTTTGAATCACATTTAGACTCTCAGATCCCTGAAGCTTGGAGAGAACGGCTTTCAACAATAGATCCAAATCAGAGCCTAGTTTGTCTCCCATTTTGGAAATGAGTGTCGTGATAAGACGACCCACAAAAGTAGCGGTAAATTCACTTTCAACAGGATTAAGTAAATGTCCAGCTACTTGTACAAGATACCACAGACCTGATTTATGATTATCAGAGTTGTCGGTGAAAGCAACGATTTGCTCCGGGGAGACAGACACGAATGCACGAAGACACTCTCCTCCACTCTAAGAAAAATATTTTTTAATTAAAAACTCTACTATATTACATACATATATCTAATTTATGCATCCTTTCAAAAAGTTTTATGATGATTAAAGAAGGGGGGAAAGGGAGAGAGGAAAAGAAGAAGGTTGGTTCTCTCTCCAAAAATGCACTTTTCAAAAAAAAATTCAGACAGATCCTCCACTACTCCCTTCTCATCTTGAATAGAGAAAACAATTATTCCTTTGTGAAAAGAGAAAATTATGAAATAAAAATGAGTTATATTTTTGCAATGAAAGGGGTGGAGGAGATTGAACAGAAAATATACATACATATATGTACATTCTCATTACTCTTCAAATTCCTTCTTTCAATTTTATTTTGAGTGACAAATGAATGAGCAAATACAGATGGGAAGGGAAGCGGAATTCAATTCAAGTCTTTTGCAATTCCCTTCTCCTTTCTACTTCTTCAAATATATAATATATTAAGTACATACATATATGTAGAAACAACGTGTTGTTTACATATAATACTCAAAATGGTGCAAAAAACACCTTTCCTACAACTTTTATTCACTTTTTTAATATTTTGAAAAGATGGATTTCGAATGGGAAAGACTAACCTGGAGAACTGCGTTATCGTTAGAATGAAGTGTGCACTGAATAGCAACAGGAAAAGCGGATGACATAATGAGATCAGAGATTGGTTGCCCAGATCCGCGTACAACAGTCTGAAGAAGCTCAAGAGCAGCGCATTGAAGTCCAGACTTTTGATCTGACTCTTCAGTATTTAATGCGGAGACGAGAGTAGGAACGAGTTGGATCTGAAGGGAATCTTTACAGCCCTGTGTTTGACTCAATACTTTGAATACCACTTGTGTTAGAGCCGTTGTCATGGGATCTGAAAAGAAGAGATTCAGAGCAATTTAATTATAACTAATTTACTAACTTCTTACCATTTGTGTATTGGAGGAAAATTGCCATCAATATTGGGGTGATTTTATTCTCATAGGCTGCTGTGGCTCCAGCGTCACACTATATATAAAATATATATTTAGAGGTTAACTAAACTCTCATGCATAAGTTACTCACGGACAAGACGAGTCCCATGATTTCCAACATGAGTCCCACAACTTCTGAGGAGTTGTTATAAGTGGTACAAATACTAATAAGTGCTTCTATGGTCCCGGGTAGAATAGGATGCAAATATTTTTCCTTCATACTCGAATCTGCTCTACGAAGCTGCTGACAGTATCCATATATTCCCTTTAATGCCATTATTCGCATTATTGGCATTTGATCCTCCTAGAATAACAAAAACATCCATCATCAATCATCATCTTTGAATCCCTTTCCCTCAACTATTAATTGATCTTGATTTTATACAATTCTTAATAAATTTTTTTTTGATAGAGATATATTAGATACAAAACCCCCCCTCCTCTCTCAAACACTCTTTTCTTTTCCTACGCGTTGAAGTCTTATTTATTTTACTTTTATGTTATAAGACGGAGAAAAGGCTTTAATCGCGCGAGAAAAACAAGAAGGAAAGAAAGCCCTCGAACGAAAGGCATTTCAAGTCGTACCCTACGTAAAAAAAAAGAAGAAGGAAAAAGTCTTACCTGCTGCGATCTCATTGTGGATTCAAGAAAGAATTGAAGTGCCTCTGGAGGAAGTCTTTGTGCGAATTTCCCTGAGATCCAGTAACATCGACCCAACAAGAAAGGAGAGACTGTAAGGAATGGTTTTTTTATTTTAATAAAATAAGGAAATGGGGAAAGGATAAGAAAATAGGTACTTACCTGGATTCTTCATATCCGGTAGGACAATGCTCTCCATGAAAGGTTCGATTTGGAACTTGGACTTGTTAGCTTTAATCTGTGCCTCTATGAGCACATCAAAAAAACCAATGCCATACATGAGGGCCTCATGAATCTTCCACCAGTGGGGAAAACCGGCTTTTTTCTCTCTTCAGCCTCTGCTAAATGCTTTTCGACTGCTAGAGCTAAGGAATCACAGAATTCGTCTGAGAATTCTTCAGAAAATGACTAGAATAAATAGGATTAGAGAAACATATGGAGGCACAACGAAAATAAATTACGATGAGAAGGCAGATGGCCGAGTCTCGGAGTGAAAAAGTAAAGCCCTCATTTTCTTCGTCGTCAATATAGGACTCGGGATTTCCCATCCATTTTTCAGCCTTAGAGGAAATAATCATGATCAAGTTGTTTTTTTTTATAAAAAAGATAAAAGGTATAAAAAAAGTACTGCCTTACTTGCTCATCAGGGATCTGCATAAACATAACGACATAATACATAAGATCCGAAAGGACAGGTTTGATAGAGGCTTGAAATTCGCAATCTTCAACTAAAGCTTGAATAAATTGAAATATGGCATCCACAAGATTTTCGAACCCCAGAACTTCCCCATCCGAGTCCACAATGTCGTCATCCGAAAGGCTGCACCCCGATTGATTACTAATGGCATCATTTACATACTTGGAAGCGGATGCCGTAAGAATATTCCAAACAGGAGGAAGGATGTGATTCAACCATTGGTCCATTGACTTTGGAACGTTGCTCAGGAGCATGGATAGTGCTAACATCAAGAGAGAAAGAGATAATTAATAAATGAAATAGACTACCTCTATTCATAAAGAGCGGTAAATAGTATGTCTATAAATGCTGATGACAACTGGAGTTGTTTAGTAGTTCACCAGAATGGGTTTCTCTTAAATTCCTATGACCGATATGAGATTGGGGGTTTTTAAGGTGTTTTTTTTTATAGGGGAAAGAGGATGAGTCAATGATAAGTTTAAAAGATTAACCCATGTCTGGAGAGAAACCATACACTCCCAACAAATAATAATATATGAAGAAAATGAATGTCCTTCTCATCTTTGGAAGGGATATGAAATAAAGAGAGAAAGAGACACGAATCCTGGGAGGGGTTCCAAAATGGACTAAGTAGTCCCCCTATCAACATAAAAGGGATGAAAAAAAAAAGATGCAGAAAAAAACAACAACTTGAGCGCAAAAGAAGGAGGGCTCTTTTTTAGATTCCTCCCCTCAAATTACAACAACACACGACATACACCATCAAAGAAAGGGTTAAAAAAAAGATACCCCCCCTGACAAGTACTTGTAAAATAATGTATGAGTTCAATTAATTTACAAAAAGTCGCTTCCTCAAAAAGCGAAAATACATATATATTTACACAAAATTCCCGCAATTTCTCCAAATGAAGTATTTAATTCATCAAATCTTCAAAAAATGATCCCTTTCCTTTCAAATACATATATTTCCTATAAATTAATTGTGTCCCCTTTTAGAATATACATCATTAATGATATATATTCCAATGTACATCAAAATACATCAATCTATAATGTGCATTTTTGTAATCACCTCTAAATATATATTGACAGAACAATCCAGAGTGAAAATGACACACACATTCAACAAAAAACTTTCTTTAAGATGGTGTGAATGTTCTTAAAGAATAAGAGGAAGAACAACAATGCTCTTTGTTCCTCATCTTAAATGATAATAATATGATATGAGGTCAAAAAATGTAAGATTCCCCCTGTATTACAATGAATATCCCCACAGAGTCTTTCTCCGCTAAAATCCGCAAAAATTAAGCAATTCCTCGCTAATGCTTTTGTACGAATACATAATAATAATAATAGTAAAAAGCGAGGAGGAAAGGAAAGGGTAGGTGAGACATCGTAGATAGGAAAGAGCGGGGATAAAGAAAGGGGGTTGGGTTCTTTAGTAAGGGGTGCTCAAAAGTAATGGCTATGCATTCTGCGTAGACTGAAGGACCACCTCCCTCGTTTGATAAAAAAAAGAGGACTCAATCCCTCCGCTTGCACACTTAGAGGCAGATAGAGCCATAGATGGTTGATGGTTGTGTATGATTACAAAACTATTTGAATAGTTTTCAAAGGAAATACTTCATTTTTGCACTATTCACCCTTTAGCACAATAATATAAATACATACTTAGATGGGATTCTTTCAATCACAATAATATGTATGTAGTATTTATGCAAAAGAAGATTCAAAATGTGAGTTAATCATTGTCAAAAGGATTAACTCATTGCAAATAATTTTGAAAAAATACAGAGAGTCTTTGTATGAATTGTATTAATATCAAATAATATATATCTATCTAAACACCTGCCATTACATTCATGTTTTGAAATTTAAGCATTTAGCAAATGCAGCCAATGTAACGAGGAAATAATGGCTCCAATAAGGCGAGAGATCCTTTTCTTTTTTTAAGCTTTGAATTTGGCTCACGACACATCAATAACTAGGAATAGAGGTACTTTAGCCGAGGATAATATTACAAAAACCCTTTTGCTTATCAAAATGATTGAAAGTCGATTTCTGGTGGAGTGAGCAACGGTCAAAGTAGAACTCTGCCTAATTTTCCTATGGTCTCATTCCTATTGTCTGTGTGACTTTTCGTGGTGGATTTTGTAGAGTTTGATGTCATAGTTCTTTTTTGATTCTCTGACCAATATTTCATTAAAAATCCACCTAAAGAATCAACGACAAACGAAACCGGTAATAGGGAATGGCCAATAAGGCATATTTCTACTTTGCCGGATGATCCATCAAAATCGATCTAAACAACTCATTTGATACCAATAATAAAGGCTCCACAATACATACTTGGGCAGGACAGATATATTGGTGAGCTGACTAAATTGGCAGAATTCGCACAGTTTTAGATTTTAGTTTTAGTGCGTCTCTACAAAACAAGTTTCCATTTTAAGATATTATTAAAAAAAAAAATGACTAAACCATTAAAACTCTCAACGTGGTCTCTGCGGCAATTTCTAAAGGTTATTTCATCCTTAATTTTTGACCCTGACAACCAATGTACATAATTTAAGTTATGTCAAAGTGACTTCATTTTTAACTTTCCCAGAAGAAAAATTCTATGATGTCATTTTTCAAACTCTTGGGAGGTGAACTAATTAAATAGTTGTCAAAATGATCATTGGCCATGCTTGGCTTTTTATTTGATAATTTTTACTAGGATCTCATACTTAATATGAAATAATAAAAAATCGGTTATATATATATTGGTCGAGTCCTAATATGTACCTACATTCAGATTCTTTATCTATTATTCTCATTAAACTGCGAATAGTTACTCAAAAAACCGGATAATTTTTTTTTATATTTTGTTAATTGATATTTCAGAAAATATAATGAATTGATGAATGGGATAATATTCCTACGTAGTAAGGCATCTAATAGACGTTTCAAATATATTACAAGATTTAAAAAGTTGTCATATAGAACAAAGTCTAACAATTAATAATTTCAATTCTATTGTTCACAATTACCACTTACCACACGTAAGGATCAAACAGTAAAACTCGTAAACATTTAGGAACAGAAGGACACCGTTTTTGTAAACTTATAAATATTCGAATACTTTTGATTTGAATCTTGGGAAAACAATAATTATGCAGATATAATAATAATACGTAGAATATTAATATTTGGACAAAATTGAAGCTGCCCCTCTACAAAATAATCACATCTTACGCCTATGGCTATATGTAGATAAACTTATATTGTGATAATTGATAGAACAAATTAACAAAATCTATCCTTCATATGTTATAAGAAGAATTATCTCAAGTATTACAGCAAGCTTCCTTTATAATGTAATTTTGCCATTATGATGGAAGGATAGTTCAAGTAGGAAAAATTTACAGCATATATGTAAATTAGTAATGGGACGATTCTCAAAAGAAAACCGCTAAATTCTACTTAAAACCCCCGATTCCGACATTATTTATAACACTGATAACGATCTTTAGACTACTTTACATCTTATCATATGATTACTTTCCTACAACAATCACTGGTTACAAGTGAGTATAAAGGATAAGCCGGTACATCACAAGGATCCTACACGTATAAAAACGTTGGGTACGGTCCTAGATATGAGACAAAATGCAATACATTTACAGAACACTAAAACAACAATTTTTCTAGCGAGCGCATGTGTGTAGTCTCAGCACATTCATGAAAATGAGCAAATTCAAATTTGTACCAACTAACAATGAGCACGAATGTTGGGAGTATTTTGGTAGGAAAGAATTTAAATCAACAGAAACAGCTCTTATTAATAAGAATAAACTCGCAAATGTTGTGATCATTAAAGCCCTTTTATTCTTGAAGTAATAGCTCATAATATTTTATATTAATAAACTATAGATTTAATTTCACAGTGAAGTGTCCCACTGTAAACAATTATTGAAGAGAGAGAGAGAGAGAGTTATTGTGGCTTACTTCTAGACATAAAATTGGAGACAGATTGCTTACACATTCTTGGAATGCATTAAAAATTGAAGTATTAATTATTTGGAAGATTTAAAAAAAAGTTTTTAAAGAGTACCTATATTAATTTAAAATCAGTCATGAAAAACCTATCTGTTCTTAATGATGCCGCAGAGAAGGGAGTAAAGCAATGTACATATGTAATCACTATTTAGATACATAAAAAAACGAGGACAGCTTTCAAACATACTACAAGTAGTCGATATTTGTCGTGGTTGCTTACTAAACCAGCGAATAAATCAATCGGATAATAGAAGAATTTGATTTAAATCTATGAATTTAAAACTTATATTGAAATAAAATAAAAAATATTTATTAAACAATATATTTTTTTTTATTATGCCATATAAATGTTAAATATCCAATATGTTTAATTCAAATGTGCCAAAGTAAGATATTGTTCAATCCTCACCAAATTTGAAGAGTTGGACATAAAGTTAAGTCTCAAGACCAAAACAAAGGCCAATCACATACCGTAACTTTTTGAAAAGAGCAATCATCCTTCTAAATATCCACCCTAAAATCTGTTTGTTGCATTTGTTTAACGCCAGAGAAAATAATGAGCAATCAAGTAAAAGGACTACACTCAACAGCTGACATAATTATATTTCCAGTCCTTGATTGTACATTTAAGAAAATCATTCCTTCTTTTTCAATTATACTTTGTGTAAACCTTTCATTTTGGATTTGTCTCTTATTAATTTTTAAAGTTATAAACTCGAAATTAGAAATTGGTAGGTTTTTGTGTGTATAATTGAATACCCAAAGTAGTACTTAGTTTATTCATTTGATATGATATAAAAGTCAAAAGTTACCTCTTTAACCCTTTTTAACAAAAATTATAAATGAATCGACATTATGAAAAACATAATCGAATAATAATAATAAAAAGTTTATTTATTCTTCTCTGCCTGGTACCAAAAGGATGTAATGGAGAAATTCAATTACTTCATCTAGATCCAAATAGGTTATTCATACATGATGCTAAATAATTCTCAATATATTTTTGATCTTGATTTAAAAAAAAAAAAAATATTTCCAGAGTTAATTAATCTGACTCAATCCTCTTCATTTCCTTGTCACCAATTAAATAGCCTGGACATAGCAAATAAATACAATTCAGCCAGTATAATTACGTGAATAAAATTATACTTATTTTAGGGTGCAGAAACTTAGTTTTCTTTTTTATAATAAGTGGCAATAAGACTGTAGCAGTTGTAGAGGTTTTCATTCTAGTTGCCAGATTCGAAACAGTTGGAGTAGTGAGGAAAGTCCGTTTGCATTGGCAAAAATAAATATTGCCAATATTATTTGACGGAATATTTTATTAACTGAAACTAATTGCCATTTAGCTCACTAATTTTTTTTTTTTTGGTGCTATTCAGGAAAATCCGTTTATTGCTTCAATTTATAATATCCAAAAAATAATTTTTTAAATTCATTTCTATAATTTGAAATTACTAACAAACATTCTTTGAACGTAAATAACTCGACTGATAATAATGTTAGAGATCTAAAATTTGTTTCATCAGATGCAATGTTTTCAATAATTTTAAACTGGTGCAATTTGTCTAAATCGAATGATTGGTATCTGATTCCCCCGGAAAAACAAACATTTTTATGACCTTTGCGGATTTGCCAATAAACCTTTGCATTCTTTTGTATTATAAAAGTATCCCTTTATGACCTCTCAATGAAAAGTTATTTTGAGAGAGAGAGAAAAAAAGTAACACTTAATAATTACATAATTTTCACGGGTTTCATGAATTTTCATGAAGGAAGTTATAAATAATTTTATTTACTTTTTTCCAAAATTGTTACATGACAGTAAAATAATTGGACTATTCGATATGCCCACCCTCAGTATTAATGACGGCCTCCAACTTCCTTCTGAAGCCTTGGCACACCTTGAGGTTAAAGTCATCCGGCATTGCATTCCAGGGTGACACGATGGATGCCTCTAGGGATGCTGTTGAGCTGTGTCATTTGTTGCAGGCAACTCCCTCAATCTGAGCCTAAATGTTGTAGTCCAATGGGTTCAGGTCGGGGGAGCTTGGAAGCTAATTGCCCTTGGACCAAAAAGAGGTCATATTTTTGGAGAGCCAATCTTAATTTTTTTTTTGGCTGTTTGACATTGAAACACCATCCTGTTGGAAGACATATGACTCATCTCTAAACACCTCATCAATCCAGGCCTTGCCATGTGTCTCTAAGAGACTGATGTAATGGACTGTATCGATTTTTTCATTGTTACAGATAAAAATCGGAGGACGTTTTTTGCAATTGGAAGCTACGCCTCCCAGGACCATTACAGAAGCAGAATGTTTGGTCTTAAATATAAACTTGATATGGTCTGGGATGTCAGTAGGCTACAGGATTTTGAAACCCGATCTATCCTAAAAAGTTCTTCATCAGAAAAGAAAATGTTGGCTTTCCAGCCTTGAACTTGTTGAGGATTAGTCTTGATCTCGTGGGCTTTTTTTTTTTTTTTTTTGAGTGATTGATAATGTGCTTCTTTCTTCTGTGCTTTGACTTCATCCCCAGGTCCTCATGAACGATCATATGGACTGTACTGGAGGTCAAAGACATGGCCTTTGCCATGCCACGAATGGTCCTGATTGGATTTAGCTATGCCAGCTAAAACTTTAGCCTTTGTCCTCCCAGATCCTTTCTTCCGTTGTATTGTCCCACGTTCCTCAAATAGATTGCCTGTCAGCTCATCCCTACAGCCTGAAACATATCATTAACCGACAGTCCGCACGATGACATGTCGACCACAATTTGAAGTTTCACGTCCATGTCGTCCAGACTATTTTTTCAAAGTGAAAATTAAACAAATAGGACCGGTTATACATAACTCAACCTTTTTTTTGGAACATGGGATAATTATCCCTAATTAATTAGAGATGACTATGATTATATTTTGATTTAAAAGGCAATTGTATATTATTTGCTATAAAAAATTAGCATGTGATATTTTCTCAGTCATCTTAGAAGGAGGACCCATTAAAGCAAAGAGGATCTTAGAATAGATTTCGAATTTCTTAAAAACTTGATCACATCCCACTAATAATTAACATTATTTAACATATTTCGAGGATTTTTTAAGCAGATTGTATCTGATAAATAAGAACACACATTTATCAAAAATATAAGGGACATTCTCAAATTTTGGACAAATGACCATGATTATGACATAATTAAAATCGCATTATCAATAAGTTTCTACTGTTTATGTTCTTTCTTGATGTAGGTAAAAAGGGTTTTTAATAAGCACAAATGAATCTAATTAAAGACGAATGATATTTGAATGTTGTATGAGAAAAGAAAAAGAAATTCCCTCCCCTCAGTACATCACACGTCTTTAACTCTGTTTCTCTCTTTTAATCTCTAAGAAGTGTCTTCTACTATTGATTCCTCTTATATACATACATACATATATTTTTTTGCATTTCTCTCACTAAGCTTTTATTTAGATTGTTGCAAAAAATGAATTCTCAAATATCCATCATCCCCCTTTCTCCCTCCATCCCCCTTACTTTCTTCTCTCTCTCTCGTAATACTATACATAATATGTACATATATTTTTAAATTACATTTCAGAACCACAAAGGAAAAGTGTATTATTATTAAGAGTATCAACAACTACAACACGAGTAAAAAAACAACAACAAAACTGAAAGGAATGGGGTGGATGAATCCTTTTTTCTCTCTTTCTCTCTCTCAAGACAAAGAAAGATATGTATAAGTAATTCCTTCATCAAATACCTAATCCAACTATTATTTGTAATATAGATGTATCGTTAAGCAATATATATATAGGTAAAGAGATGACAGATCTGGGTCGGATCTTCACACAAAAAGACAAAAGTAAATTTCGGATCCAAATCGGAAACCAGAGGCGTCCACAGGGGATGGAATGGAGTGGCTGTACCCCGCCCCAAATAAAGGAATTCTTGCTTTTTTTAAATAAATTAAATATTTGAATTTTTTCTTCAAAATATATTATTTTTGTATAGACCTGTGGATTTTATAATTTTTTCCCCCCATAAAATTATATATTTGAAATTTAATTTGCGAGTTTATTTTCCCAAAAAATTTAATTTTCTGTGATAAAAATTGATTGACCAACTAATATTTAATCCTTTTTTTGTTTCTTGTCGGATGAATGATACGATAAAGGTAGCGCTGTAGAGTAATCACAGGGTACAACTATTTGTATAGATGTCGCTCTAATCACTAATAAAGCTAAATAAAGGGAATGTTAAATAAAGATAATTTTTTTTATCTATAACTGAGATTGAGTATTAAACAATACTACAAGCTTTTTAAGATCCGGAAAATCCTTTGGATCTTTTTTATGAGCCGTAAAAGTTCTAAGTACCCGAAGCTGGTTTGAGTATAGGATCTTTTCAGATAATACAAGTTATACCGTACCCGGGTCCAAGACCCGTTCTATCTCTATACGTATGTAGGTACATTAACTATGTGTTGTGTACCTACAAGTTGCAACCGAAAAATGAAATGATAAATTTACATAACTTAAAAAGAGAACAAATAAGAAATGAAACATCCTTTTTATAGTAAAAATCAGTGATGGTGATATTTTTATTTATTGAAAACTATAAATCAATAAGAATTAGGTGACGCATTATAAAATTCAAATACCCAATACTATATTACTCGGCTAATTTTAAAACATCAAAGTGAAATGATGACCCTTGTTAATATCAGCTGCTTGTTATATGATTATGGGGGAAGAAAATGAATGAATGTTTTAAATAGGAGAACCTTCTACATTTTAACTAACATAAGTGCAGGGAAAATATTATAATTATATTTAAATCCATATAATTATTGTATTTTTTTAATGTTCCTTTAATTGGTCAGACGGAGTTGCACTGATTAAGTATAAGTAAACATTATAGCATTAGTCTATCTGAACTAGGAATCTTTTGTCTAAATCCATATACATAAGAGATATATATATATTTTTAAATCGCCTTGGCGCGAATGCACACACATTGAATTTAAAAGAATAACTTCGCCTGAGCGCGTTGTTCTTGAGCTACGGCGATTCAACTTTTAAAACAATTTACACCAAAGAAAAGCAAGAATGCTTACTTTAGAGGGAGAACACCACTCCGACCTATTAAATAATGAGGAAAAAAGAAGAAAGGGCAGACGCAACACCCGTTTTTCCTTTCCTAAACTTAGTTGTTTTTTTTCCAAACAAAAATGCCAACCCTAAATACAGGATAATGAGACGTAGAAATGGTAACTTGTTCAAAATCGCAATTTGTCAACAACATAACTATTCATTTAATATCGAAAAAGAGAATCTTACCTTTAATAATTTCCGTTTTAAGACCAGCATCTGATGCATGCGAATCAGGAGGAACATTCAAAGCAGAAACAAGGCCTCCCGTAAACATGGGTTGTATGGGTGTGAGTATATTACTAGTATAAGAGTCTTATCAATGTATGTATGTAATCATGTATATAAAATGGAGTAACTTACTTATATTCCTCACTAATACTACTAATCATGGAAACAAACGTCGTAAAAATCTCTATGGCGCGTGTTCGAGTTCGAATTCCATATTTGTCAGCATCAGAAAATATACGAAAGATCTCTGGAAGAATAACAGGTGCTGCCTGAGGGATTTGAAGCTCTGTTAAATCCCGTGAGAATTCTTTTAATACCCTCACAGCTCCCATAACAGTGAATTCACTTGGATCCTTGAGAGCAGCCATGAGGATATTAAACAACTCTGGCCATTCATCAGGCCAATCCCAGCGAGCAATTGAGGAAATGGTGTAGGCTATGGAGGAACGTACCTGAATGAAAAAATAAACAAATATATATAGATTAAAATATCAATGAATGTACTATACGTATATACTATATACATAAAAGACTCCCTTTTCTTCTCAACTCTATAAAATTAACCAACTTTTTCTGGATCAACTTTCATTCATTTGTTTCAAATCAAAAGTACACGATAAGTTCTTGAACAAATACTCTATACATATTTAAGAGACAGCGGGATCAAAACGAATCCAAGCTGTTTAAACTTTGTATAACGTACTTGAAAATACATATTATGTATTGTTATAAACAATTTATCTGTAAAATTGGTCCTGACCGATTTTTTTGGGACTGAACTAGACAGAACTTTTTTATCCGACCGGTCCAAACCGAGCTAATATAAGGGTCTCAGAGCAGTCTATTATTTCCAGACTTAAACCCAACACTAGTATACACATAAAAGACTCTCTTTTCTTCTCAATTCTATAAAATTACCCAACTGGGGATAGTAAGAAAATATGTATTGCCAAACATACTCATAGATAGGTGAATACGTGAATAATAACAGATAGAAGATGATAATAGTAGCTATTAGTTTAGTTATTATTCATCATTAGAGTAATAAAATGAAAATAGATGTCTTGAACAAAAGGGTCTCTTTAAATATATGTATCTATATAGAATCAACATATGAAACCTTCAAAACAATGCTTTTAAAACCATTGAATTCGATAATAACAAATAAGATAATTCAGCTTGATAATTTCAATAGAAGGTTTTTTTTCTTCTTCTGTATATATATAACATACGGTTCTAGGATGTTACATACCGGGGGAAGTTTCGCCCTGCGCAAGTTATATCAAACGGTTTGAATTCATTATAATAAGAAAGTACAATTATTTCATATTAATTACTGAAATGCCATAATTTCATAATTAATTACAAAGGACTTCAAGTTGAAGTAGACCTTAAATTATAATTGGAAGATACATCATTTATACTGTAATATATTTATGAGGGCGAAACTTCCGGGGTCACGATCATATACAGTTTCTGTTTGTGTGTGTCCTTTGAGGCTGAAACTTAGTGAGGGTGCCTCTTTTGAACCTGGTCAGGCTAAGACAAGGGTGTGCATTTTTATGGGGGGGGGGGCATTCTATATCCAAAAGACACACACATACAAAAAATGGGAGCTCAAGGACTTTGTAGAAATTTGTCTGGAGATTCGTTTGCAAATAATTTTGACACATAAAAAACATCTGTCATTTTGTGAATATTTCTTTATTTTTTTGCTTTTTTTCATAAAATGTCAATTTCTAATTTTTGAAGAGAAATGCCACAAAACAATGAATATTAACATAAAAAAATAATTTTCAATCTCTGGAACAATACATTACAAATAATTTTTGTAATATTTGTAAAAATTAACCTGTTATCGAGGGTTATTTTTCCAAAGACATTATTATCCATAACTACGTTTGTTGCAAAAATAATAAAAAAAGTTTTTTTTGCAATTTTCTCCGTGAATTTCGATTTGTAAACTTTTTAACAAAAATAAAAGATAGACTTCCCAGGTATGTTTTTTGAAGTTTATACTACATTTAAAAAAAATTGGAATTATATATTTCATATAAGTACATAATAATATAATATTCAGGCGCTATATTATAATGCATGTAATAATACCCTCACGCTTGCCCATAGAACGCCGTGTTCTTTGTTTGAATAGTTGTATACGCAGCACAAAGATGGAACAACGTCATATATTGGCAAGCCTCAAGTCATCGAAGTACTTTCGAATAGCATAATCTGTAAAAAAGATTTCCCCCAATTTATCTGGACCGCCCTGCATATAAATTATATTTCCTTCTCTAGGAACGAATAAGGGGGGAGGGGGAGTTCAGTTCAATAGAATAATTTCTTCCAAGCACGTTGTCCATTGAGCTACGTCGTTTCGTCCCATGGTTGATTGAATGTAACTCTTTGTATACTTTTAACAGGGTAGTTATGTCAAATAATTATTTAAATAATATTTAGAAGTAAAATTGATCCTTAAATTAGTATTGTAAGCACAAATGTTAGCCATATGACTATAGTTATATAAATTATGTCATTAACAACATTTCAATAATTAAAATAATAGTTTATGGATTAAGGAAATTTTGCCTTAACATTTGAATTGCAGAAATACTATAATTTATAGAATAAATGTAAATAGAAAGAGTGGATAAATTACTTCTGAAATGGTTTACCAATTTGCAAATTATCAAAGATTCCAGTACCAAAAATTATTTTCCTTCAATATGGAAAATATATATTCGAAAACTTGATAGATCTTCTTGCAAGTATTCTCAAGTACTTCATCAATTTGACAAGCCGCCATCAAATTAACGACAAAGTTCACCATTAGACCCCCCCAGGACTTTGCCCACCTTTGACTTGGATTACCGATCTAGAGACTTTTTTCTCTCTCTTCAAATTCGAACATAGCCGGAAGACTTTGAAAAGAGTGTTTGGTAGCTTCAAGATTAAAGTTGAGTGGCTTAACACTTCAAGGAGAATCATTGAGACCGGACTTAGACGCTTGCGAATGCTGTAGATAGTATAACGGTCAACTCCGGACGATGTGTCATGGCCGGCCCGGATCAAAGTTGCAATCTCCAAGCTACTAGTAAATTTATTTTGTCAAAATGTTTATTATTTAACGACAAATCCAAACAAATATTTTACAAATCTATATTAATAAAGCAAACCTTATCTGGATGGATGAATTGATTAAGAACAGCTTTAAAAAAACCAGATTCAGATAGCAACTACAAAAGCAGGGCTATTTCGATTTTAGTATTATTTTTAATGTATGTGTGTAAAACATGTCCTAGAAAGCGGGAGTGGATTTTTCTAGTTGGCAAACTGAATAAACATGTATATTTTCTAATGCTAGTCTCCTTATTATTTATTTCTTCAAAAAATAACAATTATAAATTAATAACTAGTGTGTGTGCCCATTAGAGAAAGAGATCAACAATGATGGTATGGTCTTGAGAAAAAGGTGTAAGACCTTATTGAATTCGGAATAAAATTAAAGATCCATATCAGAGTTCCTATACATATATCCTTGCTATATACGAAGTGGGGTTCTTGTAAAAAATCTTCAAATAGTCAGGATTACCATTTTCGTTTTCTTTTATATTTATATACTGGCAAGACATGTTTATTGGATCACTCTGTATAGAGTTGTATAAAAAGGAATGAAGTCTCGCAGGCGTTTTGATCAACTCATTTTAAAAAGAAGAAAAACGGGAAGTGAAGTACATTACATAAAATTTAAAATAATTCATTTGACCATAGGTGAGATATAGCAACTAAAGTGAGTAGCTAATGCTCAGCCAAGGACTAAATTAGTCTCTAGGCCAGGGTGGTTAAACATACGCCCGATGGCTGGATCAGGTCCACCTGGAAGTTTGGTACGGCTTGGGAGATAAATATATTTCCTTCTCCAGGAACGACCGGGCGCAAACCTACGCACAATAAGTTCAAGAGAATAATTGTCCATTAAGCTGCGTCGTTCTATTCCTATATTGCCAGCTGGGGAAGCAGTATTGTATACTCGTCTAGAACATGTACACAGCACTGTACAAGACTAACAACAGTATGTGATAGTATTTGATTCTGTTTAATATCGGTTAGCGGCAATTGCATTAAGCCTTAGCTCCTCATCAGCGAAATAACTTTGTCAAAAAGGAGAAAAATGGACAAAGAGTGTAGGAATTTTCAAGAAAAATTGGCATTGTCTTATATGTTCACAGAGGTGAATGGAAAACCCGTGTGCTGGTATACCAGCAGCAAGGTTCTAATTTTAAAGAATACAATAGTCGGCATCATTATGAAAATCACCATAGTGAAAAATATAACAGCTTGCACAGAGAACTGAGAAAACAAAAGGTATGATGGTGAGTCTGAAGGAAGAGTAATCTTTTTTCATTCGGAGTCGAGAAGCCAGTGATACTCTGAGGAAAAGCCAGTTACTTAATTGCAATCCAAATAGCTTTAGTATCAACGTCTTATTGTGTTGGGGAATTCGTTAAAAACTGCATGTTGACTGGTGCGGAAATTGAGTGTCCTGAGAAACAACATGCGTTTGCCAACATTAGCTTGACAAGAAATACCGTGGCAGAGAGGATTTCGCAACGATCAGCAGATTTGGACCATCAACTGAAAGGCAGAGTGAGGTCATTTTTTGGATTTTCTATTGCGATTGAGTAAAAGTGTTGTTCAAATTGTACATACTTTTTTGAGTTCTTAGATGGTTCATAATGTATTTAATAAAAGGAAAATGAATATAATAAAGATTTTATTTTTCAATACACTAACTATTAGTATTAGTGACTCATACTAAGAAAATAAGAAGACTTATTGTTAGTTACTGTAATTTTGTAATGATCTTACTTGAAGTAAGATTAATTTGTATTCGGACCGCAAACCAAATTGAGTTTGACACTCACGCTTTAGATTAAAGTACTCCCAGGCTCATTACCTCTTACTAAAAAAATAATTCGGGAACTGTCATTATTAATTTTCAGGAGAGCACACACAAGTATTGAGTAATTACGTGGTAGTGTGCACATGAAGGCGGAGAGTAAAAATATGATACTTATAACCTAGTCACCTCCCAGAAAGGGTCCCAAACTTTGTTTTTACCTTAAGCCCCCTACCATTAAAATTAGCATCAAATACAATTGGTATAACATGTCCACATATAGAATATGATTTTTTGATTAACAACATGTAACCCTTTCTGAAGTAACATCTGCAATTGCTTGAGTTCTAACTAGAGTAAGAAATGGAGTATCATGTTATACAGCAGAACAAAGCCCATTGACGTCCGATGATGATAGTTTCTTCTTTGTTTCAAATGTTCTACTGTGGAATTAAGAGAGAATAATATCCTCTCTTTCCATCCTCATATCCTCAAAATCCTAATTTCAAAACTCCTTTGTCTTTTTTGATCTTTAACATAAGAAACACACAAAGAAATGAATCTATATATCTATAAAATTCACATCATTTTATTTATGTATGTGTATAGCATTTTTACCAACATTTATTATATTATATTTAATAGCTATCCTCAAGAGACATCATAACTAACTCAAGTCTTATTATTCAATACTACACTCAAATAACTAACTAAGCAAGAAGGATTTTTGAAGGTACAAAACAAACAAAAGGAATTGTTCTCAAGTGAAAATAGAAAGCCTTATCCCAAGACCCTTTCTTTATCAGTTTCATTTAATTGACTTAAATAACTACAAACACAGCTATTGTTATAAAATATATATAAATATAACTAAAAACTCGGTTGCCCATAACAAATATCCTTTTTCTAAGACTTCTTAAATTACATTAATTTTGAATTTAAATACATAAATATAAAATCACATTCATTTAATAAAATTAACAGGGCCTATCAGAGTATTTGATTTTCAAATTAGATAAATTGAAAGCATTATTTAACTAAATAAAAAACAAACCTTGAAAAAAAAAATATATTTCAAGATTCTTACATGCTAAAAGATTTATTGTTATATTAATGGCGAAATTAAATAATCAATTCATTTACACATAATAAAATATATAATAATTATGTAAACATAGTCTTCCTTTTAAAAACTAAACGAAACTAAACTTCAATCAGGATCCTTCTTGCTTTTCCAAATAATTTTTTTTTTGGTGTGGGTTTGTGCAAAAATTTTAATTAAATTTTTTTGGGTCAGGCCTAAATTTGACCAAATGAAAGGAAGTTATTTTTTGTCGGTTTTAATTTTTTTTTCTTCGTAAAATATTAATTTTTAAGTGATCACGAAAAAAAAAAAAAAAATCATTGACCCACTGCGTACGCCCCTGAACTTAGAGAGCTCCCAGGTAAAGTTATATTATTCTTTTAAAAAAAAAAAAATATATATATATTTATAATAATAATAATGATTCATCATTTTCAAAAAATAAAATCCGAATTTCTAAAAAGCGTTACATATGTTATCATTTAAATATTATGTTTAGTACTCGGAAATTTTATAAATATCAAATCAATAATAATAATTTGTAAGATAATGATGTTCCAACAGACATAAATTATGAACATGCTCTTATGCAACAATCTTCTAAAAAAGTTTATTGTTATTGCAAAAAATATAATTAAAAATAATAATAATATTTTAAGTTCTAAAAGACTCATTACACATGCAAAAAGTAAAATAAAAGATGCCCAAAAAATCATGGACCTTGTACCATCATAATAAGCATAGGGCATAATGGTAAATTTTTAATTAAATGTTAATAGAATATTAACACCAAGGTTAATAGAAATACATGGTTAGATCATCATGTAATCGGGCTTGCTAGAATTTTCAATCTGATGTATTGTACCGACTTCTGGGCAAGACAGGCGGATTTTTACAAAAACCACAACCACTTATAGTCTATGACATCATTATTGCTAGAATTTTCAATTTAATGTATTGTACCGAATGCTGGGTAGGACAAACAGATTTTGACAAAACACGCAACCACTCATCTACTATGACGTCAATATTAAAAGCCTGGTGGAAGTCAAATATCAGTCGCACACGCGTTATGGTATAACCTTGTATTTCTATTAACCCTCGTGTGTATTAATGTATCTATATAGTTGCGTCGGTTAGGAAATCTTATGGCAGTGGAAAAAATGGCCCATGTAAACCCGTGTTTCATGAATACTAAAGTAAAAGTACAAATGTACTTGGCCCCATCTCTATAGAAGACGAGTTAGTTTTTCTCGACATGGATGCAAAAATTAATTCCAATACGTAAATTGATGAAGTTTTGGAGCCTATGGTAAAGCCTTGGCCCATGAAAAATACTACTACGAATAAAAAATATGCATTCCGTTAAGTTTATCTTCCCTCTCAGGTTTGAAAGGAAATTACTTTGGATAGATACATATTAAGGTAAAGGTAGGTATGTTACAAAGTCTGAAAAGGCAAAATATGAATTTGAAAAGGGGCTCTTACTTTATGTATGGAGTGTTTCTTCCCATAAATACCCCAATTATTAAAATCTATTGGCTAGTCAATGAGAAATCCGGAGATTCGTGGTCGAAAATTTAATCCGTCTAAGAACTGGTTTCTTAAGACTAGCGTATTAAATATGACGCACGGAGTTTGTTATTATTATCTCACTCAAATTATTTCTTTCTACATTTAGGACTGTCATAGTTTGAATCACGAAACCTAAATTTCCTAATATGTTAATTGTACGAGGTTCAGTGATCTTAAAAGAATGAGCATAGCACAAATATGACACTCCTCTCATAATTTATAAGCGCCTTCAAATTTCAAATTCTCATAAAAACTGATGTTTTCTATCCATTTTTATATTTTTTCACTAATGAATCGAAAAACGCTCAGCTTCCTTACGTTTAAAAAAACTATATATATCTATTAATTAGAAGTGTCATTTTTGGCCTAAAACTTCGAAGCCAATTTAAAGAATAAGAAATAGTCCTATTATGTATTAGCACCAACAAACTTCTTAATCTCATAAAAGCCGATTCCGTCAATTAATTTATATATTTTTTCACAAATGAATAGATAAATATTCAAGCTTTGTTAAGTGTTTTTAAAAATTTCGTCTGTCAACTGGAAGGGTTGATTTTTCACGCAAATCTGCAGCTCATTAAATCCTCTATTCATTAGCGACTACAAACTATTTCATCTGATAAAAACTGATGCTCTCATTCAATTTATATATTTTTTTCACTAATGAATAGACAAAATATTCAAGCTTCCTTACGTTTCTCTATTAATTAGAAGAGTCCTTTTTGGCCCAAAACGTCGAAGCCAATTCGGAGGTCATTTTAAGTTATTAAATGAAGTTGAATATTGCAACTTTTTCTAGAATTGTTACAATGACAATATACTTTAAACTCTCTAGAACATTATTAGGGTAAATTGTTTGTAATGTCTTTAAGAAAAAGTCATCAAATTTATTACTTAAAAGATGTACATATTTATGGCGTTTTGTGCGTCACGAAACTTCTTATCGATCAGCTGTTCGAGCAACTTAATACGTGGGGGAGAAAAAAAAGATTAAAGCACTTCCTCTTTTATATCATACCAAGTAAAGTTAAATCAATCTATCTCTGAAAATATTGATACTCTAAATTCAGTAATTGTCAGAGAATAGAACCAAATCCGAAAAGAATCATTCGCGATTCCTTTAGATTATTAACGGTATACGAGTTACAAATAATATTTATACTAAAATTTAATTCGTATATTATTTGTACTAGAAATGGCAGCTTCCTTTTGTAAACGGTTGTGATAATCACTAAACAGACATTAGTTTCAAACATTATTATCATTTTTCATATATTGGTGCTTTTCACTAAAATTTGTAGGAAATATTACAAAAATAATTTTAAATCAGTAAGAAGAGTTTTGACAAGGTTGGATTTCTTTTCAGCTTCATTGGCTAATGGTCGGTCACATTTTGATAAATCCTTATTTAGGACTGCTCAGTAGGGAAATACACAACACTATTAGTAAGTTTTAAACATAATATAAATAAATACTACTAAAAGTAAATTGTTTTCCTTTTTTCAAAGCAATATCTTATGATGCTATAAAATGACTCCCTTAAATATCCATACTTTTTTGCTATTGCAGCTTTTATGTTGAAGGTCAACAGAATGATACTACAGTACCGTTTTTTATTGGGGAACTGGTTTGAGTGACCATTGATTACTCACCATTAATAGACAGATATATACGACAACCCAAAAAGATATTGGTGCCAGATTCCAATCGTAATTACGGCCCTGTACTAATAGTGGTATCGATATTGAACGATATCTATGTTTCGTTAATAAAATAAAATAAAAAAACTCTCATCAGTATTTGTATTTCTTAAATTATTTATTTAAACTCGGGAAAAAATATATATTTATATCTTAATGTTGTATGAAGCAGACAGTTCATTTGAGAATTAGAAGTCTAATTTTACTAATATATATTATTTAGATACATTTTTTGCGATGGAATCCATTGTATTATCAAAATGTTTTCAACTAAGATTTTTTAAAAGGAAATAAAAAGAAAATCCACTTTCCGTTTGATACAAGGCCGTAATTGTATTAGTATTAACCCCATTTGACATAATCTATGCCAGTACATAAAAAACAATAAAAGCCTTGAAGTTTGGTTTATTTATTTTTTTATTCTTTAGAAGAAAGTATATAAGCCCAATTTTCCAGTTTGTTTATCATTTTTCAATCTTTTTTTTTTATAGACCAGATGCTGCCTAGTCTAATTTTTGATCATACTATTTTATACTTAAATTATTTCATTGTCATAGGCTAAAAAGATTTGGTATTTTAAAGCCTATGAATTTCAAATAAATTAATTATTTATCACCAATAGTGTAACTACTACATTAAGATCCTTATTATCTTCAAATTGAAATGAACAAAAAGTAACATAATTTGATCAATACTAGATCATAGTTGCATAATAGTATACAAATGTATTTTTCTTAACCTTTTATTGTCAATGACACACTCAAAATCTGCCATACTTATATTTCTAAAATTTACAAGAGGAAAAACATATGCATTATTAGTGCTGTGTCAGCCCGTATTTATTCGACCACTCCAAACTTAGGAGCGGTCCTATTAGTCTTTGGGACAGATCCTTAAGGCCATCAGTCCATCGGAGTGTCAGGTCTAGAACTAATTTAAAAAATAAAATAAACTTGAGTAACGCCATCAAAGACGAGATTTTATAAGTTTTAGGACTGATATGCAGGAATGAACTGAACTAAACTCCAGTTTTCAATCCTAAATAAGGATTTATACAGCACCATGCATTATGTATATATAGGATGAAACCACAAATATTATAAAAGAATACGCATAATCAGATAAAAGCATGCATAATTTCATTTTTTTTAAATGCTAACTGATACTAAATTTAATATACACTGATATTTTATTATTTATGAATCATGACAATGTACTATAGCCAACTTCAATTAATATCATAATCCGTGCCGCATCGTTGCAACTGGTCCCACTGGTCGAGAATCAATGTTTTGTATGTACTACAAAAAGTTTCCTTACAAAACAACGCTTAATTTGAAATGATACTTAGCTATATACAGAACAAATCGACTAAGCTGAAAAAGTAAAATTGTAATACTTCATCATGTGTAGTAATTACATGTACTTAAACTTTTTAAATGAATAATACCAATTACATCATTTATTTGTCAATGGTATTTGAATAAATACAATATTGCCAAATTTTACTAGAACATCAATGTCTAAAAAATTTTATAATACAATTTATGCAATTGTATTAAATATATGTAAATAAATCATTATATCCATAGATCTTTATAAAAAATTAATAAATATTTAATTGAAAAAAAAATAAAAAATCATTTGATAATAAAATGTATACGAGGCAAATAATATCAACAAATATGATGGATAGTTTATTTTTTTTTAGAAACTTTCTTTAAACAAATTCAAACTTGAGTACATATTCGTAATATAATGTACTATATTAACGACACTAAAATTCAATTTTATCATAATGCATGGATTCAAATAATACAGCCTAAAAAAATCGTAAGTATAACCATTAGAATAAATTATTATCGTTATATCAAAAATAATAATCATGAGTACATAGAAATAACGCAACCTTTCATACTGCATATAAGAGAATAAATTATATTAATATACAATACTAAAAATCAGAATACGAAAGAAATTCTTAATAATTTCATACAATTTGTCAATTATAAATTCTTTTTAATTTGTTATCAGAATTTCCATTGAAATTGAAAATAATAATCTACATCAATTACAAATCACAATTTTTTTAAAAGAATTAAGTGATTATCAAAAAAGTACAGTTTACTTTATTTCTCAAAACATCGTTTAAGCCCAATGTTAAAAACATTTGTACAGATACTTATGACATTCACCGTCAAAAAGACTTTATTTTATCATAAATGCAAAAAAAAATCAATATGTATTAATGAAAAAGCATCAGAAACAAATTAATTATCAAATAGGCACAATGTGTCATTCATATGTCTTACCTTGCTAATGGATTCTTTAAGACCAATGGGTAACAAATTCCTAATATCCCCTTTGACATGAGACGGAGTTTCTGGCTGTTCAAAAGTTTCGGAGAGAGAAGACCAATGATTATCAACATATTTTTTGAGAAGAACTGAGCTCATCTGTCTTAGTGACATAGGACCTTGTGGATCCAACGTAAGCTCGGTTAAATGAAGACCATAGTCTGTAATAAACACAGTAATAAATTCTTAAATAGAATGCTGAATAAATTCCTGTAGTACAAGCTATTTAAATAACCCAAAGTAAAGCATAATTTTCAAGGCATAGTCTTGAATACAAGAAATAATAGCCTATTAAATGTTAGATGAAAGAAGTAATGGAGCCACTGTAGTGTATGGAAGGATGTACCTGAGGAGCACTTGCCTTGTCAACTTAAATGTGGACTAGTTTAAAATAAAAAAATATAATTTTGAGGGAAACGAGTGATTAGAACTCCGTTCAAGGAGCATCACCTCACTTATCATTGTCATTGATATATAGAACACAATTTTAATGGAGCTCACTCCTAACTTGAATCAACATACGAAAATGCAAAAGCACAGACCAATTTCTAGCTGAAAACACTTTGAATAGCCTAAATAAATACAAATTCTATCCCTTTAATGATTTAATTACCATCAGTAACTTCCAATGCCTTTATTTGACTCTCAGCAGTATTCCTTATCCTCACATCTGGAGAGAGGAGTTCTGATATTGTTTCCGTTAAAGCAACACGAATGTTGGAGGATAATTCCGCCTCCGTAGACATTTCCAACCGTGTACTCTGTTCCGCTGAAAAATGTGAGCTCCGGGTGACCGAGTTGTGTTCAGTCTTTGGCTTACACTAGCAACTAGCAACTCGCTGTACCTTCAATCTGGAGATAAATAGGATAATAAATAAATATTAAATGATAATAAAAATATGAAAATTTTTCTCTTCTCTTTCCATTACGTCATGGATTGACTCAAGAGAGGCCGGCTTTTTATGTTTCAACCGCTAATTTCAAAATATGTCATGTGACGTCATGAGCGGACATTACTTGCATTTCAGGCTATTTCTTGACAACCCCATGATCCAATGTTCATGTACAGAGCCTGAAATGACAACACTATCAAATTAGGAATTATGTCAATCCATCAAGCCATGATCCTCATTAATTACTTCTTGTACAATTACGCTATAGAGATAATAATGTTGGATTCATTGATCATTTACTAAAAACAATATATTTTGGAAATGATCGGAACCAATGGAGGAGTATAATTCTCACGCACCTTCGTCTATTCATTGAAAGATTTTACTTATTGTCTTTTTCACCAATTGAAACCCATCCTTCAAGCTTAAATCAACATTAAATTTAATTGAAATGGCCTTTGATTAGGATATATGTAGCTTGATTTAAAGATAATTATTTATCTATAAAACTAAGATGAAATGGGCATGAAAATGATTAATGTATGACACAATCTTACTAAGTAATCCAAAATTAAGAGGAAGTCTGCCTCAACTGCCATGACGTGATTGAATATATGAGCCAATGAAAATGAAAAATACTGTGATAGTGTAGTTGTGTCAGCCAATAGAGGAATGAAATGGGAGTCAGCTGCCTTGTTCAATACTTCAGCAGCTCACTCTTTCTTCTTACTCAAAGTTGCAATCTCATTATTGCCTAGAGAAGAATCCCAAGGAAGGAGTAAAGTAATTACTACTCTCTCATATACGTAGTACCCGAAGTAGAAGTAAATCTTAAATCACTAAGAAGAATGACACCCAAAAAGGAAGAAGAGGATGTTATCATGAAGGAGGAAGTGCCGACTCCCAAGAAGAAGAAGGAAGACGAGAAGAAAGATGGGAAAGATGGAAAAGATGAGGTAAGTAGTGGCTATCCAGGGGGACTTGTTTGGTCGTCGTCTCTCCTCTTTGCCATTCCTGTCCTATTCCTATTGTGAAGCCCTAACTTGAATCCTTTTTTTCCTCACTAGGAACTGAGTGAAGAGGATAAGCGATTGAAAGAGGATTTGGAGTTGTTTGTGGAGCGACTGGAGTCTGATGGGGATGTGAGTGCCATCACTGGCCTTCGGGAATTGATCCGTGCCTCCACCACTTCAATGACTTCTGTGCCGAAACCCCTGAAGTTTCTACGACCTCACTACTCCCGAATTGAAGCCACTTTCGAAAAAATGAGTGGGCCAAATAAGGAAAATCTGTCAGATGTTTTGAGCGTTCTCTCCATGACGGAAGATGTTTCTAAACGGATGACTCTAAAATACAAGTTAAAGGGTGTGAAAAATGTAGTGGACCTTTGGGGCCATGAATACGTGCGCCATTTGAGTGCGGAGATTGTATCTGCCTGGAATGAAGACGATGAGACGCAAGAGGACGTGAACAAGGACGCACTTCTCGGACTTGTCAAAAATATAATGCCTTATCAAATGAAACATCATGCAGAAGCAGAAGCATGTGATCTACTCATGGAAGTTGAAAAAATGGATTTAATTCTAGATTTTGTTGACAATGGAGCGTATAATAGGGTCTGTTTATATTTGACGTCTTGCGTTCCCTATGTTCCGTCACCAGAGAATATCCAACTCTTAGAAACTTCTGTTAAGATTTTTAGGAAGTTTGAGCAATATCCCAGGGCATTGAGGCTAGCACTTCAACTAAATAGACCTGAATTAGTTTTAGAAATTTTTATGTCATGTAAGGATCCTATCATGCAAAAACAATTGGCATATATGCTTAGTCGTCAACAACATTACATTGAGTTGGATGAAGATGAGTTTGATGAGATTAACGAAATTTTATCTAATTCTCATTTAAATGGTCATTTTTTGAACTTGGCTCGTGAATTAGATATTATGGAACCCAAAACACCAGAAGATGTGTACAAGTCCCACTTGGATAATATTCGAAATCCATTTGGAGGGTCCTCCGTGGATTCTGGAAGACATAATTTGGCGTCTTCTTTTGTTAACGGATTTGTGAATGCTGCCTTTGGAACAGATAAGTTGATTGTAGATGAAGGAAGTAAATGGATTCACAAGAATAAAGAACATGGTATGATGTCAGCAATGGCTTCTCTGGGAATGATTCTTTTATGGGACGTAGATGGAGGTTTGCTTAAAATTGATAAATATCTCTACTCACTCGATGAGCCCATCAAGGCTGGTGCATTATTGGCTTGTGGAATAGTTAATGCTGGCGTTCGAAATGATTGTGACCCTGCCTTGGCTTTACTTAGTGACTATGTTTTACACAAATCTGAGATAATGCGTTGTGGTGCTATTTTTGGTCTTGGACTTGCTTATGCTGGCAGTAACCGTAAGGATGTTATTAGTCTTTTATTGCCAGTATTTGGGGATGAAAAGGTTTCCATGGAAATTATTGGGATTACTGCTCTAGCATGTGGTCTGATTGCCGTTGGATCTTGTAATTCTGAAGTAACAAGTACTATCTTACAAGTTTTGATGGAAAAGAAAGAAAGTGATTTAAAAGATCCCTTTGCTAAATTTTTACCACTTGGAATTGGTCTTTGTTACCTTGGCAAGCAAGAAATGTCTGAAGCAACTGTAGCTGCCCTTGAAGCAATTCCAAAACCATTCAACTTTATGGCTACAACTTTAGTTGATATTTGTGCATATGCTGGAACTGGAAATGTCCTTAAAATACAAGAACTCTTGCATATCTGCTCTGAGCACCACGAGGAAACTTCAAAAGATACTAAAAAGTCGTCTAGTAAAAAAGATGATGATAAAAAGGATGATAAGGACTCAAGTCAAGATTTGTCTATGCAGCAAGCAGTTGCAGTTCTTGGATTAGCTCTCGTTGCGATGGGCGAAGATATCGGATCTGAAATGCTTTTCCGTACATTTGGACATTTATTGAGATATTGTGAGCCTGTTATTCGCCGTACAGTTCCCCTTGCTTTGGGTCTTATCTCTGTATCGAATCCCCAACTCATTATTTTAGACACATTATCTAAATTTTCCCACGACTCTGATCCAGAAGTAGCTCACAATTCAATATTCGCAATGGGCCTAATTGGAGCAGGAACTAATAATGCTCGATTATCTGCAATGCTGAGACAGCTTGCTCAGTATCACTCCAAAGATCACCATAATTTATTTATGGTTAGAATCGCGCAAGGATTACTTCATATGGGCAAAGGAACTTTAACGCTAAATCCCTATCATAGTGATAATCAGTTGATGTCTCCTGTTGCTGTTGCAGGCCTCTTGGGTACTATAATGGCCTTCCTTGATGTCAAACAAACAATTTTGAGCAAATCTCATTACCTCCTATTCGGGTTATGTACAGCCATGCAACCTCGTATGCTTGTGACCTTCGATGAAAATTTATCTCCATTAACTGTATCTGTTAGAGTTGGCCAAGCGGTCGATGTTGTGGGACAAGCCGGCAAACCGAAAACAATAACTGGATTTCAAACCCATACTACTCCAGTATTATTGTCGTGTGGAGAGCGAGCGGAGCTTGCAACCGAAGAGTATATTCCCATGACACCCATTATGGAAGGATTTGTCATTTTAAAGAAGAATCCTAATTATTAAAAAAAAAAGAACATTCGTATCTGTATGAGTAATATTAATACATATTTTTTTTTTATTTTTTTTTTGTAGATTATTATGAATAAAGATTTCTCAGTTTAATTCTGAAAAGTGATGAACACATAAAATATGTAAAGTTTCTTATTATCTCTGCACATGGCTCCTTCAAATATCCGTCGTGCAGCCGAATATAATATATACCTAAATATTTATCCATTAATATCTATCAAAATGCATGATATTTAATAATTATTTTCTTAGGTACTTCAACGATTCCTTGAAAGCTGAGGAAATTTGTCACCATTTCGAGAAAACGATGTGGTTAAATGAATGTAATATTTCATTGACGTGCCATTACAATTAAGCACAAGAGTGATAGTGTATTTTCATGGGTCTTAATTAATGCCTATAACTTGCAATTGTCCTCATCATTTCTACCACAAACTATCAAGTATACAATAAATGCATGCTTGGTTACACCTAAGGTCATTAATTTTTAATCATTAAAGACCTATGCAAAATATATGGATTTAAAAAAAAACCCTGCTAATTTATGGAAAATATTTAATAATAATAGTAATGAATTATGTATGTGTTGTAGTAGTAAAACCTTTGCAAGGCCCAAGTGAGTTGTTTTTCGTTCCTCAATAAGTACATAAATTCATATTACTTTGAGGTATGCATGGATAATAATAGTAATGTGTATATAGGTACGTTGAGGGTTTTTATGTCGGAAGTCGTACATTATCATAACAAAACAAATATTCAATTCCCATTGTTAATCAAATTGCATTTACCAATCCATCCATCATCGTATTCCCCCTTCGAGTCGTCCAGGAACGACTTGGGTAGTCCTATACATATTTATTAAAGGATTAAGAAGGAAGGGAATCAATAATTTTGGGTGATTACTTATTAGTAATAACACTGAAAAGTCATTACTCAGGGAGTTAGAAGAAGCTTAGAAAGGGGTAGGAATGAGTCTTTTGTCTTCTAATCTAGCTAATGTGAGTGCAGGGGATCAACAGCCTTCCTTATTCAATCTGATTTTTACCTTATCGGCGTGGTGTTCGCTTTAGTTCTAATATTTATATAAATAATATAATTTTACTGCTTGCAAAAGTAAAAAAAGAGAGGAAAATATTGTAAGATGATGATGAAGGCATATAAAAAAAAAGTGTGTGTTCGTGTATCTTGGAAGAGAGAACTTAAAAAAAAAAAAGATTAAAAATAAAATACAAAAAGGTTTCTCTTTTTTTTTTCCTTCCATTCCTAACCTTTTTGAAGTAAAGAAGGAGCGCCGGTGAATGCTGAATAGCACTACTTGTAGTAATACTACGACGATGTCGAGACTATTACCACCACACCAACGAAAATGAAATTTTTTGTACCGTCGGAGGTAAACTTGTCTTCCCGCTGCTCCTGCTGCCGCCGCATCTCTTGATGACCTAGTATGCAACATTACATATCAGTCTTAGTTCTATTTTAGTAGTTGTACCCTGAAATATATTTCATTTTTGTATTTTATTATATTTGGATCGTGCCTACTTTTAGTTTGTGCATCTTACATCTATATTTTCATATTATGTTCCATTCTCATTCAGTATCCCTAACAACATGAGTGAGCTCTTAGGGACGAATAGTTTCCTCCATATGGGGGACATTATCTCCCTCTTTGCAGAAGGAAGTGTGTCCGGATTTCTATCAACCCTTGGGTAAGGTCAACCTTTTCTTTTATCCTTCGTATATCCGGTTCTTTCTATTTTTGCCATCTCGTCTCACTTGTTATACAATATAAAGGGAATTCAAGGGTTGCTCGAATGGCGTGATTCAGTCCATAGGAAGAAGAATTCTTATCGACAACGTTGATTATTATTAATTAATTATTTCAGTACTCCCCTTTCAATGTATGCAGTATATAATTATATATTTAATGGGATGCCTAACGCAATGAATATGAGAATTGATAGAAGGCGACTGTCATACTTTGAAAATTGTTTTTGAAAACGCTATCAATACATTACTCAAAACTCAAAAGCATTCATGAACTCACTCTACTTCACTACTAACTAATAGTACTATCAAGTCATTGAGTTCTCCTCCTCAAACCTTGTCTCTTATTAACAGAGTTGACTAAAATTTAAAAGTTGTTTTGTCAGTGATTGTACCTAACACTTATTAGTTATTTGCTCTAATCCACTCTGTTGTGTTCTTTCCCCATGTCGTACAACTAAAACTATATAATATCTAGTGCCTTATGGCTTTTATTTGTACAATCTGTATATTGACACTCTCTTTTAGTACTTTTTATATACTATTTCAACAATTTTATATCTAACTTGACTTTAATAGATTTTGTTTTCATTTTGATAAATATTATTGTATGCGGTGATTTATAAGAAGAAAATCACGGGTCCTACTCAAGGAATGATATTGATCTTTAAGAAATATGTGCAAATTTTATAAACGGACATCTACGTGCCTATTTCTTTCCTTTCCATCCAACACAACCTTGGATTGCATATTTTGATCTTTTGATATAATAGATTTTCTTCGATTCTATGTTATTATTATTGTTTTTCGGGGTTTTATTGAACAAACATAAATGTCTATAGCCATCCAGGAACATAATATGGTTGAGCATGTGAAGATCCTCTCATATCCTCTACTCCAACGTGGGTGTCATAAATCTCATAGAATTTAATTGCTACAAGGGACTTCTCACGTCCTTACATAATATGTACAGCATGCAATTATGTCCTCAAGGAAGATTATTATAATGATTATAGTCATCAACAAGTGTTGAGGTCAAAGGATACGTGATCCCTTAGGCCTCTTTTTGATCCATGAGGAAAAAGGGTGATAATTATGATTTCTTAGGAGCTTTAATTAACATCGTTTCTTGCCAAGTGATGGATGTATTTTTCTTGGGACCTTTTAATTGGTTTTTGACAGTTAATTTTTTCATTTTGTTTTTAAGAGAGAAGGATAAAATCATAATTTGTATGTATACCAATACTATAAGTCTATGAATGCACATTTCCAAGTATTAGTGCTTCTAATATATTATTAATATGTATGTAAATACTCATAAATAAAAATTACACTAATCAAACAATAAATGAAAAGGAATGAAGCACTTATTTTTCTATATAGTCCATTTTTTTTAAAGTTTTCTTGAATTAAAGTATGTTCATTATTATAAATAAGGTTATTTATGCCAAGGTGATAATTTTTGACTTAGTTCCTATCCTGCTTCTCTTATTTGCATATCACCTCTATGTAATTTACTTCATAATTTACCTAGAACCAATGTGTTTCCACGGATTAATCCTGTCGTATGAAGTTCAAAGACGCATTTTTGAATGTGAATTTTAAATATGATATGAAATACTCTTAGTCATACATACATGTACATATTATACATAAATATGTAGCTTAAACACCGAAGCATGATAATGTTCAACTCTCTCTTCTCATGGAGGGCCTAAATAAATATCCAATTTGATTAATACGTGTGTGAGTATGAGGAGGAAATTGTGTACTTATACATGTATGTATACCTATATAGACACATACAAAAGACTCGTAATATCCTTAAAAGATTAAAACAAATATTAACTTAATAAGTTCTCTTATTTCTCTACCTCCTTCGTAAAAGATCATTTTTCATACTTTGTTTTATGACTTTACGTACATAGGTAGATTTTTATTCTTACACTAGTGTGCATATATGTATTATTTAATGACTTTCTATGATAAAAATTCAGTAGGAATTTCTACAAAAAAACAAAAACACTTTTTATTAGTGTATGAAAGTAACGTTTCGTTTCAAACAATGATTTTTATGATCCTCACCTCAAATGAGGGACGCTCTCATCCTCATGTAAGGAGAGATGTTCATAATTCAATTAAAGTCCTATTTACTATACTATACATGTTTCCACTCTTCCTAGGAGCAAAATCAAACGCACACTTAGCAAAGCTATGAATAAATACAGGTGTCAATAGCAACAACAACACCACAGCAATGCCTTGATTTATGATGTTTTTAGTATGAAAAAAGGTTTTTCAAATTACATATTATTTTATTATTAGTATTAGCTTTCAATCACTACTACTTTCAATATGTGGGCATTAACATATTTGGTTTTTAATTTGTCTCTATTTGAGTAACAAAAATATTATTGAAAGATGCTAGGGGATCCCTTATAAATTTATACTTCCTTTATCATTATCTTCATTGGGTTGTGAGGGGGGGGGGAGGTAGGTTATTAGTTATTTTCTAGAGTTGGGGTTCGGTCTGGAATTCCTAGACCGGTTTGCAACCCTTACAATTTCAACTAATTCGCTCCAATTTATGTCTGGACCGGTCTTGTAGTAAAGCTCGGTATACAAAATAAAAATTTGTATTGCTCCTACGTAAAATGAAATTTATTTTTTTGGAAAAAAGGACTGTAGTTTTGTAGAAAAAATAATTTAAAAAAAACACTTTCAGTCCAATGTTTGATTTTCGGTTTGGACCGAAATAAAGTGATCCAGATCGGCCAAAAAAATCACTTTATCGAACTTGGAAAAAATCGATGTCGTATTAAGACTCAACACTAGTAGGTAGCTACCTACGATCAAAGGACTTCCAATAAATATATATATATAATATGATTATGATTGTTAATCTTTTGGCACTAGATATTGATGGCTACATCCTTACCAAATTACGTAGAGATTAAAATAGTTTCTTTAAAATATATCAATTGAGTTTATTTCATGTCCAAAAAAAAAATAATACAAAAATATGTCTTTCGATCTAGAACAATTGGCTATTCTCATAGGAAAAAGTAATTGAACTTTAATTTTGTGCCTCTGCCAATTTCTAAATCAATTGGTACTTTTGATGTTTTTACACAGATTCATAAAATCCTTTCAGGATACATTTTGATTAATTTTTTTTGTTAGAGAAAGAGAACATTACGTTTGGAATATGAAGGTGCTTCAATTCCTTCATTGACTTTACTTGTTGTTATGTTATGCATAATACCTACCTACTTATGTTCGTAATAATATTATTTTATTTAAAATAAAAATCTTAATTACTTATTTGATTGCTTCATCATCAAGATCATTGTTGTTTGAGAATTCGTCTAGAAGGACACTCATAATACATATATGTATATTGTATGTGCCTAAATAGTATATAAAAAGTGTGCCTTGACAATCGTCCATCATATTCCTAATCAATGAGTCTTATAGAATTGAAGGCTGATTGTCAAGTTTAAATAGTCGTGATGAAGGAGTTATCTATCTTTGTTAAACAAAGTTTGGCTGATTAAATAAAGAATTTTTTATTTATTATTATATAATGGCCTTAGAAGGACGTGGCTCCCTCTTATCACTTCATAAACCGAAGGTATATGTAATATACAAACTTTCGTAAATACTTTTGGATGAATATACTTGCTCGTTTATTTCAACATTCCTTCTCTTTATGTCCCCATGTTCATGTACTCTTATATCAGAGGGCCTTAACATTGTTACAGTGTGTACCACCCAAGAAAATATAATGATCTCCAAGTACCACCATACTGATCATTCACCAAACTGAATGTGCGGTGACATTGTTGTGTCTTGACGAGATTGAGGAGACACAAACTATTTATACAAAGGAATCCAGGAGGACCGAGAGAATTGAGGAGAGGAAAGACGTGGTGGAATAACAATTATATTCTTATTAATACAAAACACTACTCTGATTTATATATAATACACGGTTATTTATACTTATAAAGAGGTAAAGACAGTACTTTACAAACATACAAGACAATACGAGAAGTAAGAGAATAAGAGGGAAGGAGACACGAATACATTACAGACATAACCTTTTCTCCAAGTAACTCCACTCACGTACCACAGTTTGAGAGGCACTATCTTACATAGTTAGGGGGGCATTCATAAAATATCTCCGCAATTATTGGGAGAGAGAGGTGATGGGTTCGTCAAAAGATGATATGGAGGAGGCATCCAAAAAACAATCTTTGATGATGGAGGCAGAGAGCTTCAAAAATATCATAAAAGCTGTCAACGTCGTATATGGATGTCCTCTTATAATTCAGCCTATTCCTGCAAAATGGGAAATTACAATTCCTCCTTTGCCATAAGTATTAAACAGGAATCGAATCCAGAGTCTTGCTACGATTCCAGGCTTTAGTGTGGGCATAGTCAAATTTTCAATCTAGTGATAGACATAAGCGATTATGTAGACGATTTATTTGCTTTAGTGATGTATATATTTTACATACCTAATAAAGTTGCTAATACTATAAAAGCTTTCCTTTATTACATTTTCTCATTGTTGCATTAAAAAAATATATTTAAAATAGTCAAGGAATCTGTTCTTAAATACTGTATTGCAAGTTTGCTCGAAATCTGCAATCTATTCCAATTCGCAATTCTTTGGAATAGTGAATTGTCTCGGCCCTAATTATAATAATCACATTATCTGAAAAAAGATCTCTCAATCAAGTTATTTTGAATGGGATTGTTATAAGGGAAGGATACTTACTTATTTCTAACTCATGATGTACTAGATTAATCGTCCTACACTATAAGTATGTACAAACAAAGTTTCAATTTCTAAAAAATAAATTGGCTTCCCTCCCTTAACGACCTTCTTGTTTCATAATCTCTGTATTTGAGAGATGGGTCTTTGAAGGTCGTCTTTTAAAGTCCCTCTTGTACATATATTTTTAGGAGGAGTAAATATCGAGCTTTACAATGATATAGAAACATATTATGTGTGAATCAAACGCTATACAATTTATGTACTTTTGGTATGTCTCTTCATACTTTTCACATATGACATTCGCACCACCTTACATCATCGATTAATTGATTACATAATGTGTTCATAAGCATACCAACATAAGATATTCTTCTGTGTGGAATTAACCCCCTATTTTTTAAAATTCTAATACTCATTATAATCAATACACAAATACTCTCTTTGGAGAGCATGTTTAGAGCTTATTATAGGTAGGTAGAGGGTACAATTATAACAACTGTACATGAACGACTATTCATAATATCAATAAAAATTATAAGTATATACAGACATCATTAAAAAATATTATGTTGCACTAATATTATTCAAATGAAATGATCAATATTTTTAATATGCACCAACGATAAAAATAGGTGCTTATTTATGAGCACAAAGTTCATCTTGATGTTGGGAGGGAATTTATTGGATTACCTGTTATAAAAATGAGTTTACTTTGTTCCTACGTACATATATTGTATTTAAATGAATTCAAAAAAGACCTTTTGTCATGCATAGATTGCTGTTGTTGAGTTTCTTAAGTAGTGTTTCTATCCGTAGCCTTTTGATAAACTTGTGTGACCTCCCTCTATAATTGATTCTTCGTGAATCAGTGTTGATTATTATTTAGTAGTTATTGGAATGTGCTCAGCCATTGATATTTCATTTCGTATAAATCCTAGCCATCCATGGGCGTCAAAACACTTTTTGAAAAACTATTGACAATGTAAAGTTGTGTGATCATGATCAGTGTTGTGTCGATCCTTATTTGGAACTGGAGGCCCAGTTCAGTCTCATCCGGTCCAACTCAGTCCCAAAACTTATAAAATTTGGTCCTTCATGACGTCACTCAAATTTATGTTCTATTATTTACAGTTCGAAGGAATGACAGTCTTAAGGACAGGTCCCAAGGACTGATAGGATCGGTCCTAAGACTGGATCGAATAAATAAAGACTGACACAACACTAATTATGATGTCATTTATACGTATCCCTCCCGCATATGAGTTGGTTCTAGCGCCCCTGCTCCCAACGTTAAACTTTATAAATTGACTCTAAAAATACTTTCATTTACGTTAACGACTTTCCTAATTACTCTGAAATTAGTATCAATTAATGGGGGGGATCTTGCCAGTTCAATTTTACAAATTAGGATTTTTTTAAATTCCATTTGTACCTCATTTCTTATCCAAAGTAGGTCGAAGAGACATGAAAAGGTGATACTCAGTCATTCAAAGAAAGAGAAATAAGTTGAGCCTAATTACACTGACACTAGTAGATACCTTGTTTGATGACTTTGATAAGAGTGCTTGTATAAGAAGGAATAAATAAATAAAAAATCAGTTTTCCTTGTCACGTACCTACATATGTATATTTCAATGAGGTACTAGATATATGGGCCATTCGTTAAGCGTTTTTCCTTGTTTTGAGCCAAAACACGTAAGAAGACATTTATTATTATTCAAATTACTGTATACTTTATGTTGGTATATAACTTCACCTAGAAGTGACAGACATAGCTATACCGTGATTGTACCATGCCAAGAAACTACTTGAGAAATAAATTCTGTATTTCTTTGGTGTAAATAAGCAATATGTAGGCATGTAGATTTCCATTATGAGTCGAGTAACAAGAGATGGGTGATTGTTTGTATATACACTGATTTTAGTCTAAATTTAATATTTATTTAGAGAAAACTATATTATAGGAATTCCATAGTATTAATAGTAACTAGTAATTCTAGTTAAGAGCTAGGATTTAATGGATTAAAGAAGTGATCTTAACCTCTTAGGTTTAATTACCTACTTTCATTATCTCAATAGAGATCCCAACTATTTTCGATATTTTCTTTTGATTTAAAGTATTTGACCCCTTAACGGATGTATCCATTTTTCAAATCCATGTTAATTTCTAGAGGAAACAAATGCTAAAAAAATAACATTTATTTTTTGTAAAATAACCCATAGATTAACCACACCTGAGAAAATGTAAAAGTAATGTGGTAGTCCCGATTCCCGAGAGACGGCATATCAGCTGTGGATATTTGAATTTTTTGAAGTGGGGGGTCATCAAGCTGCTACTAAAGAAAAATAATGACGAAATTATGACTTGGATCAGTGAGGTTATCGATCCTCTGAGAAGGCTAAATCCATGGATCTCTTTTGTTCTTCCCCGTTGAATAGGATTGAATCATGGATTCACATAGATATAAGAGTCTCTGAAACTTATCAACTCCCTTCCACTCATGGCCTAATCTAATTTTTCAACTCTACATATGTTCAATTACATCTATTCCAAATGGTTATCCTTCTTAGCACTCTAAGCCCAGCCTAAGTTCACTGAAAGTATTTCTTTTTTTATATTACCCAATCTTTCTTTCTAAGACGAGATATCACGTCTCCCATAAAAAAGTACAACTTAAAAACGAGATTTATTCATTATCCTCTTTACTACATACAGGTTGTAATGTTTGATTTGAACTTGAACGTAATATGCGTATTTATCCCTTTAAAAAACCAACTGATTAAGTACAAACTTAATATCATCTTGATCGAATGAACCCATAAATATGTATATATACATTTACCTAATTAGTAAGTCCCATGGCCTAGATTTAAATTTAAGTAAATTAATTACATAATTCCAAATAATTTTTGTAATTCAAATTTTAATGCATCGAAGGACATTGAAAGCCTTGTTTAGCTTAAACCTCTGGGAAAAGCAGGGTCACAAATCTTGAATCAATGGTTTGTTTGATATTTAAAGATAATACAAAAAATCTTACCAACCCTAAAAAGACCGGGGAATCTCTTTCCCGCTCAAGAACCACTGTATTATAATGCCCTGTTTTTACTAAACTAATGTATTTCCTACTAGAGAATATAAAGAAAATGCTATCCATATAAATTTTTGAAATCCCTCATATCATTTTTAGGACTGTAATGACGATTTAATTGTGAAAATGTACCCTTTTGGGATAAAATAGTCCAAATTTTGTAGTCGTATTGTTTCATAAGTCTTCATCTACAAAAAAACATACTATTATGCACATTAAAAAGATATATATTTAATGTGTCTGAGAAGCCTTCAAAGTACATCATGCTTCAAATGACGTTAAATATCATATTATTTCACTTGTTTTTCTGCTTAATCATTTTTTATGCAAATAATATGATTTTTTTAAATACTTGAGCCAATAAAAGAGGTTAACTGTTAATGTTGAAGGCTTATAGTCATAAGATCCCTTAAATTTTTGAAGATAGGGCGCACTATTCCTTGAAGAATAGATCAGATTCTTGAAGACAGAGTGCATTGCATTTTGTAGTAGGTTAAATCAAGACTTCTACATTAATAAGTTGATCACATTTGGTCCATATTTTGCAATTGAGTAAAGTACAACACCTCTAAAAATAATCAACTTTAAGACCCAAAAATATCCAGTACTATGTGGAAAATGAAAAGTGGAATCTGAAATTTTGCAGGTAGCTTTTTTAATGCTTTATAGCAGTGAGACAGGCACAAGTTTCCCAGGTGCTCATCGCTTTTTTTTACCACAGATTTACAAAATTTGCCACCCCTCACATTTTCGATTTGATTTTCTCCCTTTTTTCCGATCTCAAACCTTTGATCCGTTATTATACATACAAAAACGGATAATTGATATATTTAATTCATTTTATGCTATTTATTTTTCATTTGGGAGAATTAATACTAATTTGAGGTAATTGACTAAAGATTTTTCATATAGAAATATCCTTCCAATTTTTGCTTTTATAGAGCTGCTTTTATAATAAATTTCAAAAACGATCAATGGTAAAATGTATAATTTTAGAATATTTCAGATTTTACTTCGGGGCTATGTATAAACATGAATCTAGAGACCTGAAATAATCACGCAGATTTTTCATTCCCACATGGTAGGAATATAAAAGGATGAGCGATTGGTTCAAAAAAGGAAAAAATTGAGTCAACGTCTTTTATTACTCCATTCTATCAAGAGAGAAAATAATACAACAAACAGGCTAAGCTGCATGCGTGATTATTCCATGTGTTTAGAATTCCATGCTACAAAATAGGTACGCAGGTAGGAGAGGTTTTGAAATGCCGTACTTTATAAAGAAATGAAATTAAATATGTTTGCATGTATTAAATGCAAACATGGGGTAGGGTAAAAAAAAAATGGAAAAACTTACATGCATAGCTAGTACACTGGAGTGCCCACTTTATTTAAAATGAAATAGTAATAAGGTGCACATTTAAACTCTGAATTTGGCATACCTAAGGATTACAGAAATATTTTTGGTTTCACTCTAAGTCTTTCCAAAACTCGTCACGATCATTTTAAAGATTTGTTCTAATTTATGTGTGAGGTTGCGCGAATAAATACTTTTTGATAGCCCCCGAACAAATTCCATTAGTAGAAAAGTAAGAAACAGTAATAAAAACAAATCAATATTTGACACAGTTTCAAAAACTTAATTTCAAACTTTGAAAATGTCTCAAGAAAGAAGCAATTCGTGTAGTTCATATCAAATTGAAACAAGATTAGGGATCAAAACCTTCAGATATCATTGGTTATTGGGTGATTTATCTGACCATTTTAGACTTGAACTCCAAATATTGATCAGAATGCAATTCAATTTAGTAGCATTGAGGATGAGGGAAATTATAATGAAACGCATGAGGAACTTTGTAATAAAAGAAATAGGTATGACTTTAATGAGTCAATGGAAACAAGATGGAGATTCGATTTGAGCTATGGAACAACAGCTGCCATGATGAACTCTACCATAAATGACCTATGTAAAATAATTGGATTTGATAACCCTGAAAATTACCATGTTAGTATTGGAGAAGATGATAATTCCAGAAAATATGAAGGATAAATTGATAAATGAACATGAAGACTCTTTAGTAAATGTTGAATGTTTTGACTTTGATGGAAAAAAGAGTCAGTGTTAAGTTATTCATTCTGATAAAAAAAAAACATTGGGCAAATACACAATAGTAACAAACTATCCCGGAGCCACTTATGTCGACCATTTTTGTGCCTAGGAATGGAAATGGAATTTCAATTGCAAAGGATTGTGAGTGTTGTTGAAAAAGTTAAATCTAAAAAATCGTTAAATGCAATATTAGCTGATGGGTGTGGAGTGAACACTGGTCCTGAGAAAGGGGCTATTAGATTTGTCGAATTACAATTGCAACAATTGCAAAAGTCACTATTTTTTTATTACACTAAAATGAGTTGGCCTTCAGGCACTTATTTGATGAAATTGATGGTAAAGCTGAAGGCCCAGAAAATTATACTGGATTCATTGGCAAAATAATTTCTTCAAAAGATGGACTCAAGCTAAAACCACCGGAAGAATGTAAAATGTTTGAAGCAGTTGATGGAAAAGTGCCAATGATTGATTATGAGATAAAAACAATGACTTAGAGTACTTATATCTTATTTGTCATTTGGTCCAGGATGGGACAATTAAAGGATATTTATCCATTTTGACTCGCAAACCTGGAAAACTGAGCTTAGTTCGTTGGAACACGACTGCACCAAATATTCTTAGGCTCTATGTTCTATCTAAACCCCCAAACGAGGAATTTAGTGAAAGTCCTACTACTAATGACTCTAATTAGTACTTCAATTTGAAGCTTCTTGTAAAAATTGTATTAAATCTATAAGTTTCTCTATTTGAAAAAGACTTAACATGGAGAGTGACTCCAAGCTTTTCTTCTAGGAGCTATCGCTTGTAGGGATATGTTTCAAGAATTGCCATCACAAATGTCGACCTTCAAAAAGGTCTTCCAAAATAATTCATACTTTGCTCATTCTGAGGCAATTTTGTTGACAGGCATGTATGATTAAAAAAAAGAAGCTCTAAAATACATATTGGGAGCCAGAAAAAGGGAGTCAAAGACAAAAAGTATTAGAAAGTACCAATTGGTAATATTAACTGGATGACATCAAATTATTTTGAAATGGAGGATTGAGAAAAACTTAAACCCAGAGAAATTTTGTCACCTCCCCTTCTAAGAAAATATTCAAATGAAGAACTACTAGTACTTACAGCTCAAGGAAAGGAAGATTTAGAATTAAATCAAACCCCTAATCATTCTCCAAGTGTGGAAAGACTAGTTCCCCTCACTTCAAGGGTTTCAAAACATGAAATTGGACAGAAGAAAAGGCATTCTAGTATTCTGAGCGAGGGTGAAATCGTTCTATGAACTTCTTTGTAAATTCAAAAAATGTAATTTTGATGACAAATGTTCAAAGAAATAGTCTAATAAAAATATTTTTATACATATGATTTTGATTAAATATTACTTAATTAATCATCTTTGGAAGGGCCGTTGTCCTAAGACCATTTCTTCGGGGCATATCAATAAGTATTTATCTCGCAACCTCATACACAAATTAGACAAAATCTTTAAAATGACTGTGACGAGTTTTAGAAAGACTTGGAGTGAACCCAAAACTATTTTTGTAACTCTTTGGCATGACAAGTTCACCCTTTAAATGTGCACCTTCATACTATTTCATTTTAAAAATAGTGGGGACCTTATGGTACAAGGCCCGTTGCAAGAAAAATGTTGGTTACAACCATTGATTCGGAAATTTCTCAATTTACTCCCTCTTGGAATGTCCAGTAAAAAAGAAGAAATTGGCTTTAAGTCATTGTTGGATGCATAATTCTAAATTCTAGATGCAGTTACCTTCAGAGTTTGTTATTTTCATTGAGACTGGCGAAAATGATTATATATTTATTATGATCATCATTATGCAAAGTCTGTTCATTATGGTTGTCATGATATGTAGATTATAACTGGATGCTTCCGGATTATTACTCATGTATGTATGTCTCATGCATACCCATTTCCTCTCTATCTATCTCACTACGTATTTTCTTTATCGAAAAGAACCATCATTTCTTTTTTTTTTAAGAAAAAAAAACCAACTTCAATAGTGTATACGTATAGTGTGGTTTTTTCCTCATCTACCAAACAGTCATGGATACGACGACTATTGAGGGAAATGATTGAAGGAGTCGACTGTTATCAGTGACATCCACTTTAATGAAGACGAATTAGGGAATAGACGGATAAGATAGGCACTCATAAAAGTGTACTTATTAATGAAAAAGGGCCTCTCTCTCTCTCTCTCTTATCAATATCATAACCCTTTCAACAAAGAAGAAGAAAAAAACAAACCACAACGCTCCATTAGACTTGAATAAGAATACATGTATTATATTTTTTTTTTTACAATGATTCCTTTTGGATAATTCTCCTTTACTTCTTGGGATGGAGTTTGAATAACCCTTCTCTTCCATCTTTTGCAACGCATGCAATTTATTTTATTAAAAAAATGAAAAATATATGCCTATTGCTTTAAACAATTATCTTTGTTTCTATGTGCCTCCAGGGATATTTTTCCCGATATTTTTTTTCCTCCTTCATACGTAGTTAATTTATGTATCCAAGTTTTGAGCATTCTTTTTTTCTATATACTACTAGTGGTAGAACTTGAGATTAACGGAGCTATTAGGTGTGGACGAACATACAAACATTGCTTTAATAATATATATAAGATAACTCTCTAGCAAATCCTCTCCTTTTTTCATGAGCACACTCACACTTAGCTACTCAATACTTAGATGCCATCTCCTTAATAAAAAAAACCAGTTAAGGCCTTTTAAAAATTATGAATTGATTTGCTAGTAGTACTTTAGTCTCTAGAGCGCTCACTGGCTGTGGGTTACCTACACACATTCGGTCCTAAACCTCAAAGGTAGTCCTCATTCGACACTCAAACGGATAAACTTTATATATATATATATACATAGATATCTTGTGTAGATCTTGTAACTAATTTAGGCAGAATATATATATAAGTTGCAATTTTTATGTCTCGTAGTGTCTATCTTAATTAGGACATCTATCATATTAGTTACGAACTATTAATCAGCGTCAGTTGATCTAAGAAATAATAAATTCGGATCTTCGTATCAAACAAAAAAAGAAAGAAAAAAAAAAGAATGATACTGAAAATATTGATTCACGATTATTTTAAAGATTATAAAAGTTCGGCCCACGGTATGAGACTACAGTTTCAATCGAAACATTGGTCCATCACTCTCGGACCGAGTCTCAAAACTAGTTTTTTCAGCTTTCAAATGATGCATATTAAGGAATATGATGTATATATCTTGAGAGAGTGATAAATAAGAACAATAATGTTGGGGTTTGGTCTGGAAATCCTAGAGCAGACTAACACTATTATAAAGTATGTTAGGCTCAACTAATTTGAGACTTTAAAAAAGTTCAATCTGTATCTATCAGATTTAAAAAAAAAAAACTCTAGATCCGTCCCACAAAAAAAGTAAAAAAAAATCAAAATCCTCACATCAATATTATTTGATATAGACCAATTTTATAGATGAATCGTTCATTACGTCATGTGTTACTTATATAATTGAGTTAGAGCTTATTTATATACCATTAAAAGTAATTTTTAGATTGTCAAGGTGTTTCATATGTTTCTAGACTCTTTTTTGCCATAAAAAAAATATATATATATGAAAACATCAACGACATCTAACATCGAAGCTATAGGAAATTCGGCGTCCACAATTTCAAAATGATTATTTTTCGGTCTACTGTCTGAGACCGTGTTCTCCACAGAAATAGTAGTTCAAATCGGTCGAGCAAAATAACATGAGACTGAAGTGGAATAAAATGTTTCAGACTGAGACACAACACTAGTATACACTAGTGTTGTGTCGTTTCAGTTCAGTCTTAGGACCGGTCTTATCGGTCCTTGGAATTTGTCTTCTTAATTTCGATGGTTTATAATACCAAATAAGATAATATATAGCAGATATGTATTAACTATTTAGAGCATTGCACATATCTTGTAAAACATATTCATTATAACGCAATATTATTGGAAGATATGATTCTATTTTTCGGTTAATTATATAATTTATTAGGTTATACAACACAATCATTAAAAAAAAGAAAACCTCAATGATGTCACGAGGGATCGATTTACCGTTTTTAAGGATCGAGAAGTTGGAGTGGACTGTACCGCAGTCCTGAATAAGAACCCACACAACACTAGTCTACACAGTTTTTTTTTTCAAATTATGCATATTTTGGTATAGAGGGGCGTAATCACCGGAGGGGGGGGGGGATATTTTGTTCCGGTAGTAGTATTTCTAGGTCTACAAATGGTTAGTAATCCATTTTCGCCCCCACCCCAATAAAGAACCCGTGATTACGGCACTGGTCATATTATTTACAATTATTGAGTGAGTAAGAAATATGTCAGAACAATTATACATATTATTATTCTTGATCGTTCAATAATTATAATACATAGTGAATTACAAGCAAAAAGTAAACATGATCAGCGTTTATCAAGGAAATGACTTTGGAGGAAACTTGTTATGATATGAATGTATGAAGTAGGCATCTTTTATATGTATGTACGTACATATGTATAGACAAGTATTGATGGATAGTCTCAGTGTTCATAATACATATGTAAATATGTAGATAGTTGATTTTTGTGAAAAAAAACCCCGAAAAACAATACATATTTTTTTATTTTTAGGACTGTATATATTATTGTTTAGGTAAATTCTTGTAAATGATCTATTAGCCATATCTCAACAAATACGCTTAATAATCAGAGCCGTCCGCAGGATTTTTTAAGGGGGGGACTGGTGTTTTGGTGGAATTCTTTTGAAAAAAAAATCCAAAAATTGGAATTTAATTGAATTTAAATTGAAAAA
Organism: Lepeophtheirus salmonis; assembly: GCF_016086655.4. NCBI lineage: Eukaryota > Metazoa > Arthropoda > Copepoda > Siphonostomatoida > Caligidae > Lepeophtheirus > Lepeophtheirus salmonis. Next base: position 13,522,068 of record NC_052143.2, read on the forward strand.
TCAAATTATTAGGAAAAAAAAATTCAAATGTTAAATTATTTGAATTTTTTTTTTCAAAAATACACAGCTTTTCACAAAAATTACAATAATAATAAAAAAAAATAAGAAATCCATAATAATTTTCAAAAAATTAAAGAAATTCTTCTTTAGAATAAAACTTCTGATCTAATAAACAAAATTATCCCTCATCTGAGGCCAATTTGAACCACTTTTGATAGCCATTCTCAAAAAATTTCAAATATTAAATTTTTGGAAGAAAAAAAATCAAAAATTCAGTTATTCAAGAAAATTAAATTTGAACTTTAAAGTTGTTTAAAAAAAAAATTCAAATATTAAATGTTTTGGAGAAACATTTCAAAAAATTGTAGCTATTCAGAGAAACTTGAATTATTTCGAGAAAAAAAATTAAATTTTTTGGAAATTTTTTATTAGATTTAAAATATTTCTATTTTCTAGTAACAAGCAAATATTCCTTAATTGTGGGGGCTACAGTCCCCCAGCCCATACCCTGCGGATATTCCTTATAATAGTTGAGATAGTAAAAGGTTGCACCTTTAGGAATTTTCTGGAACTACCATTAGCTATACTTGTGTTGAGACTCTGTCTTCGATCCATTTTTCCCCGGATGGGTCTACAGTGATTTTTTCTGCATCCATATTTCAGAATATGGACCGAAATTAAGGCAGTCTAGGATGTCATGACCGAATTCCAACACTATACCATGCACCAACTTGAAATGATTTCCCATATCATTGTGTGAGTCTTATAAATGCTGATCACTTATAAGACATCCATTTTGATATGTATTATTCATAAATCCACTTTTATTAGTAAGACATTTCATGATTCATGTTGTAAAACTATTATTTGTTTTATGGTTATTCTTTTCAAGTCTTACACGCTTAAATTGTATCTGTTTTTTGTTTTTTTTTGTGGGAAAAAGAGAGATAATCTACAAAATATGTATCCTTCATGGACACTCTTCATGCAATCGGAAGACAAAGCTATACTTTTTGTTTTGATTATCCCATAAGTTTCTTGAGTTAAAGTAGTTTCTAAATGCATGAAGTTTCATATATTAGAGCTCTTCATTTTTGAGTCCCCTCCTGTCTTTATTTTTATTATTGTTCACACCCTTCTTCCTCCTTTGGAAATCTATTTATTTACATTCTTCAATAATTTCATTGAAAAATATCATTTCCGTTGTTGATTTCCTCCATGTCCTTGTCACAATGAACCCAATTTCAACAACTCATCTTTATTTTCTATTAGCTGTTGTTGATTCGTATGCTCATATGTGTATATAAGTCTTTGAAACGTAGATTTCTTAAAGTAGAATTATATATTGTTAAGCTGTGAATATATCTGCTATTAAATAGTTTATTGTACAATAGTTACTCAGAATGACGTAATAGTTGTTTTTTACTTTTTTTTTTGAAGGAAAGATTGATTGAAGATATGATAATTAATGTGTGACATAATATTTTGTACTAGTCTTGGGTATCGGTTAAGCAATTTTAGACCTATATAATTTTTGTAGATCTAACTCATTTTTCCAGTTCCGTCTGGACTGGTCTTGTCTTAAAATTTGATCTAGATTGGTCCTACAAAAAATATGTCACATTTAAATTTTAATTGTGTCTGAGATAATTGTTAAGGATTTATTTAATGTAATTTTTTTAATAATTTCAAATTACTTATTATATAACAACAGTATATAGAAATTTAAAATATATCAATCTATATTTCAGTCCACAATTTGAAATGATGGTCAGTCATGTCCCAAGATTCTGTTTATCTATGTAAATAATATGTATTATAGGAAATTTCTAGCTTTTTTACCCGGTAGACATCCCTTAAATGAGAGATAAACAGATTAAGGTATGATCTTTTTTTAAATATGTCACATTTTTTGAGTTACAAAGAATAACTTTTTTATTTACCTTGACAAATTTGACACTATGACAAAGATATCATAGTAGTAATCACAGTTTTTTTCTTTTTTTGTGTGTATATGTGTGGGAGGGGGGACTGTTAGAGTGAATATGGATGGCTCGCCATTAATGGGGGCAATAAATATCCTACAAAAGAAAAAATATATTGGGCCCACCCCCCTTCTGGTGATAATTACCCAGGAGCGTCCACAGAGTGTAGGCTGGAGGGGCTGTAGCCTTCATCCAAATTAAGGAATGTTTGCTTTTTATTAGAAAACATAATATTTGAAAAAAATAAATATTTGAATTTTTTTTGTTAATAGCTATGGATTTTTGAAATTTTTTGTGAATAGATGTGAATTTTTGAATATTTTTTCGATAAAATTTAATATTTGAAAACCAAGTTCCCCTTCTAATATAATCCTGCGGACGCCCATGTAACCCAGCATCTTTTTCCCCCTCTTTTTTTGGCAATCCGTTCAGTCAGAGCCGCATACATTACATATACATTTGTTAGAGGTGTATAAAATATCTCCTAGAATGCGGGGACGGATTTTTCTAGTTAAAAATTTGAGCAGGCTTCTTTATTTTTCAAAGCTGCTATTTTTATTATTTGATTCTTTAAGACAGAACATCTAAGTAATAAATAATGCATGTAGAGAGTAAGAGTGAGGGGTTCTCAGGAGTTTGAGACTGTGTAAGTCCTTGCTGGAATCGGAGGGGGGTTGAGGATCGATATCGGAGTGAAAAAAAATGTCTTGGGATTTGTGTTTAGTACTCTCATAGCTACTTTTAGGTAATGTAATACAACGTTATGACAGCTAAGCTGCTCTCTTCCAAAGCATTCTTCAAATTTGTAATGATTATCATATTCATTTTGGATTTCTTTTATTTCTAAATAGCGGCAGGGCATGTTGTATGAATTGCTGGCATATATGCTGAACCAAAGTATAAGAATTGTTGTTCATGTTGATGCTAGGGCATTCTTAACGTAAATTTGATCATTATGAGAGAATGGTAAGCAATCAATTACCAAATAAATACTATTCATCAAATAAAACCTTATCTACCTAGAAAAAGTAAAAATAAAAACAACTTTTGTATTTATAATTTAACTTTATTTTCTATTATGATGTTGTAGGATATATTGTTGTATGTTCATGGGTATTTTATTATTATTATTATTATTATTTGAACTCCTGAAGGAGTAACAAACAAGGTGAAAGTAAATTAACATTTCAACTAAAAGTCTTCGTCATTCACATTTATGTGTGTTACCCCATGTATGTGTTTATGTCTATAATACCTAAAGATGAATGACGTGTCATTATTCCTTTGCAATGTGTGTGCTTTTACCTCAAATTTATTTAAGTAAATACTATGTTGGTCATCATCTACGTACCTACACATCACTTGGGCTGCTGGAGTTTGATGAAAAATTATGTGTGCATACATAATTAAGAAAAGGGCTTCTCATTTCCCGGGAAATTGTCTTTGAGTGGCATCCTACGAAACATTCGTTAGTAAATAATAAATATCCGAACATTGAAGTAACGAAGGTCTACGTCGACTGCCATAAAACCAAACTTAATTTGTAATACTTGCAATTCTTTATGCAAGAGGCTTGTCTTCATCTGGTAGGCCAATGGGGGCCGAATAGAATAAATAAATTTGATATTGGCTATATGTCAGAAAAAAGATTAATAAATATTTTTGTTAATTGTATAATTAAGGAATGGAAGGCTATTTGCTTTTGTCTTTCCGAGTGTGTAAGTTTCAAGTTTCCACCCGGTATGGAGCACGTAGTGAACACGTTTGCAATTTGTGAAGTAAACTTATAAATTAGTTTCAACTTTCAAAGTTAAATAAATAATACATATAATTTATAACCATTGAGAAAAAAAACTTTAAGAATGTAACTCACTGTAAGCCGTAGTAGATTACACTGGGAAACATTTATTTTGTACGGATGAATTTTAGTAAAAAAAGTAGAGAATTCAAAACAGATCACATTTTTTTTTCTCAGTCATCCAAATTCTGAAATATCTGAGATTATAGTAATTCGGGACTATTATTGTCTATTAAAAAATATGATTATCTAAGGTTTTATATTCCTTTTTGAATTTTTTAAGTCATCCCATTTTGAAATATTAAAATTCTTTACTCATCGTGACTTGATCGCTTTATTGTTTTAATACAGCTATCTCATTCCCAAAGAAGGAGTCCTCTCTACTCCCTTATGAGGTCTAGGTTGTTTTCCTCGGATGAATTCTCCTTCTCTCGTCCCTCGTGGAATTCAGAATCTGAATTCCAACATCACCTCAGATAGATGATAAAGTAGCTTCCTTCAATTGGCTCAATTTTCCTTTTACAAAGCATGACGTCATGAAATTGACATTGAAATGTGAAAAAAATATGATGATAATGTTGAATATTTGCTAGTAAACCGCTTTAAAAAATGGAATCACTACAAAATGGAAGAAAACTCCTTGAATATGCATATTTTTTAAATTGATCTTTTTTTAAATTATAACTTTTTTATGATATAAGCTATGGCATTCCTCATCAATATGTATTAGAATATTATGAATAAGCTATAAGGGTCGAATGAAGAGTGTTGTTTTTCATCATTTTTGATTCGATAAAAATGGAAATACATCGAGCTCAGAACAAGTTACAGAATCAATAAAAACACTACATAATCATTAACAACACTTTTACATAATTTTTATTAATCCTACTTTTAATTTGAGGATTGTTCTAAGGGTAAAAAAGGACTCTGAGCGATAATCGTCCCGAGTTACTATAATTCCAGATATTTCAGAATTGAGATGACTGAGATCAATTTTGGATTCTGTGCTTATGAATAAATTCAATTATTGTCTTCAATTCATTTGTACAAAATCCCCCCTCCTAATTGTTATTTACATAAATTCGTAGCCCTGATTTAAAGCAAATCTTACCTATAGAAATATTTTAGATTCTCATTTTATCATTATCACTAATAGTTGGTTTCGTTAGAACTTTCGGATCCCCGTTTTTGTAATTTTGTTGGCCGATCCGACCCGCGATAAAAACTAATAATAATAAGTGATGAAGGGATAATTTTTGTTAGATGCTTTATAATTGAATTACAAAGCCCGAACCGCGGCCTAAAAGTCAATTCGGTATGCATATATTCATACATGTAAATCCGGTGTGTTTTTAGCTGGCCCATTAATTTGTAATTGGAAAACTGAAGAATTAATTTTTCTTTTCCTTAGCAGTTGTCATTATTATTTAATTCCTGAGTAATTAACTTTCTTTCTTAAATAGATTCAGTTCTATTCAAAACCTGTTTGAATGTTTGTTTGTGCTCATAAAAGACCCTAGGGATTTGTTGCAGAGATATAATTGTAAGTCCTTGTTGGACTTAGAGTAGAATTGGGGATCGACATCGACGTAATACTAGCAAATGTCATTGTTTGTATCCTTTTTTCCTTCCTCTCTTGTCACAGCTGATTGTAGATGATTAATGAAACGTCATGAGCATTATGCTTTCTCTCCTCCGAAACATTCTTCAAATTGTTAGGTATATTGATTTTCGGTTTCGTTTTTTTAACATGCCCATTCCACAATGGATTTTACCCTTGGGTATATTATTATAATATTGAAATGAAGCTTGTATTATGAAATAAGTAAATCTGGGATTTTCATGTAGAGAAATATTTCCCGTATGTGTAAACCCCCGAGAAATCCCGGTAAAACGAGATCCCGAGAGAGAAACCCTAATTGAGTATATTTGTAAAGATATCTGTAATAATGATATCCCCACAACAATAATAGTCCCGACATACTTTTTGGTCAAGTATTGTTTTTAGTTCTTATCCCCATGCCGATTCCGAAGCGATTCTAGTTAAAAAAAATGAGAAAAAGTGGTCCAAACTCTCCCAAGATGGCCGGGAAGCTGCCAATGACGAGGCTCACTCTGTTCACCCAAGCACGTCAACAACAGATGAAAATATTGAAGCAGTGAAGGCAATTGTTTTTGAAAAAATTGGAATCATTATCAGAGAAGTTGCTCAGGATATTGACATATCGGTTGGCTTGTGCAACAAATTTTGACCGAAATAATCGTTGCATGAGCATCGCTCTTGAGCTGTTGACTGACATCAATGATGGTCCTGATTTGCTCACTGTTTATTTCGACTTCTGTGGCGTAGTGCATCAGGAGTTCTTAACATATGGTCCTACGGTCAATAAAGAGTAATATCTTGAACTTATGCGCCGCTTGCAAGAAACAATACGAAAAGAACGTCCGGAATTGTGGACACACTATTCATGGCTTTTGCATCACTAGAATGGTCTTACTCACTCATCTTTGCTTGTGATAGATTTTTTGCTCAAAAACAATACACCAATCATTCCTTAGCCACTATATTCACTGGATATGGCCTCATATCACTTTTCCTTGTTCCCAAAACTGAAGAGACCTATGAAAGGACGGAGATTTGCAACGACTGAGGAGATTGCTGGAAGAGCTCAAGGCTATACCGAAAAGGGCTTATGAGAAGTGCTTCGAGGATTAGAAAAAGCCTTGGCACATGTGTATTGTATCTGAGGGGATTACATTGAAAGGGACAGCATAAATATTGAAAAATAAACAATGACAGTCACCTTACTTTTGAGCATACCTCGTATATCCACAAACATTATATCTATTCTAGTTCTAGGTATTCAAACACTGGAATTCACAATATGTATTCAATTTGAGAGGTATCAATCAAGTTTAAAAGGGATATACTTGTACATAGATACTGATTCAGTAGGGAAGACTCCTATTCAAAAATTACTTAACATTTTCATTAGTATTTATTTGTTAATAAGTATATTATGATATCAAAAGTGTCTCTAATCAGTTAATGGAAGTCCTTTTTATGTATGTACATATACTTTTTTGACTACTACAACTACTCGTCGTATCATCATAGACTGATAAATTATTTTATTTATTTTTCTTCAAAATTTGTCATATCATACAACTCCACAAGAAGACAAGCAAACAAAAAAAAAAAACATCAAAAGATAATTATTATAAGACCGTCCAACGAGTAATATTGATGTATAATGTATGTATACATATATAGACGTTGCCCAAGGCTACAATATCTTTCTTTTCTTTTCCTTATTTGTTATTGCTCTAATTACGCAATCATAATGTTCATTGAGCACTAGAAACAGCTTCATTAAAGATTGAATCCTCTCTTAGGTATACTTATATATGTATGCATGCCTTAACTTCTGGCTAGAAGAGTAATTAAAAATTTATTTCCTCTTTTCCATTTTCTTAATGTTGCTTTACCTCAAGAAACTCTTGTACTATAGTGGCTATTTTTGTTTTAGCAGTTTAGAAAGAAACTTCATTTGACATACAATAGAGTGTGAGAGGAGAAGGGGGTATTATTATTAAAATGAAGTAATTTTTATTTGAAAAAAAGAACTCGTCAAAATCCCTAGTCTTAATGATGATGATTATAGTCATAACTCTATTTTTTTTTTGTAAAAGGTTCCATTTAAGATGGAGAATTGGGGCAAAAAGTGTTCTTTGTTTGTTTATTTCAAGCTCTCCTGGTATATACATATCATTAGACCATTTAACTTTCCTCTGAAACAAAGGGTTCATGTGACGTCATCCTTATATGTACAACTAGAATTAGTTTTTGGAGATATGTAGTTGTCAATGTTGATAAGTCATCATTTGGAAGTTCTAGACCGGTATGACACCATTATAATTCTTACAAATTTGGTCTTGAATAGTCTCGTAGTTGTTACTTCGGCCTACAAATAAGTTGGTCTTGATCCGATCCCAAGTTATTTTAATATATTATAAATGAATTTTTTCAAATCTAGAAAAATCACGTAAGACTGAACTGAAAAAAATACGGTCTCGGACCGAACCTCAACACTAACCTTTAGTTAGCTACTCTATGGCAAATTACTATATATAAATTACCGTTTTAGAGAATTGGATTTGATGATCACGTCGATTTATTTTAATTTTAATAACCTAACAATGGCTCTTAAAATTGAATTTTTATAAGTGTATTATTAAAGTTCCATAAATCTTCTTGTGTTTGAATTGTAATGTGCTTTAATTTAAGAGGATACAAAAAGGAAATAAATGTTTATGTAGGCCTGATTAAAGCACATATATGTTTTGTTTATTTATTTATTAGTTTTTAAAATGACTATTGGATTTTAGAGTTCAGTGTATACATGAAAAGAGGACATGGATTTGCCTTTAATCTTTATATATATGATAAGACACTTAATCTATTGTACATTTAATATAACTATGTATCTATATAATATATATATATTATATAGTATATACACATAACTTATAACAATCCATTATATTCTCTGATTTATCGTTACGACACGAGGATATAATAATTACCATGATTATCAATAAATCGATGATCCCCCTCAAAAAAATAAGAGAAAAAAGAATAGGGTCTCAATGCCTCCATTAAAGACGAACAAAAGATAAGAGTTAACCAAAAAATGAAAAATGCCCTTGTAAAGGAGGATTGATTGGACATTCACGTGACTACAAAATTATATTATTAAATGACTCATAGTTTGAAATTGCTTATTTTAATCCAAGGATGACATTACTATTTTGTAATGGGTGAATATTGATGATTGTCTCGATTGAGGTTGCTACTTAGAGTTTAAATTAGGTGTATGTAGAGGCCTGACTCGACTGTTATATCGATGATTAGAAAAAAAAAACACCAGCCAATTATTGGCATTTTGAGAATAAGCAGAAATCGGCCATAGTTTCCCAATTAATTAATTTTCGAATGTTAGCTTTCCTTTTTCCTCCTTAATTAATCAATGTAACTTAAGAAAACTCACTTACATTTTATAAATTACATGTTTTTTGATTTTTTTTAAAAATTATTTGATATATTTTTTGTCAAATAATTTAAATCCTATATTAAATCCCGAGCATAACCACACTGTCCATCAATAAAATAAAACATATACGTGCTTTACACGATATGTATCAACATTTAATATATGATCTGAGAAAAAATATTAGAACGTCTCAAAATTTTGGTAAATGAGCTTAAAGAATGATATAATGACCACTATATGGCTTTTGTGTTATTAATTCTTTAAAAAATCAGAGTTTTCAAGGGTTTATTTGTTGTAAAAAAAAAAAATTCTTTCCAAATGTCAGCCAGGTTGAAAAAGTTTAATCTATCTAGGGTTTTATTCTGTAATAGAGAGTAAATAGTTATAATTAATTGGTACTTAACTACATGTATGTATGTATATATAATTCAATTTACATATTATCTTCATTTCTTTGTCGAACATAAAGTTAATCTGTACATTAAAATAATAAAGTACGTAATATCTCCCATGTCTGTATTATTTGTATATTTCTTTTCAAATATACATATGTGAACCTACCCATTGACAAGCTATATACAGAGATGAGTGCTAGATTAATAGTTTAACCTTTGACCATTCTCATCTCTACATACGTACAACATAGCTCAAAAGAAAAAAGTAAATATATAACTTTAATGATAAGAGAAGAAATTGTTAATGTTCCTACAATAATTATAGATTGTTCCATCTTCTAAGACTTTATCCTACTAATTACAAAGATGCCATTTGTTGAGGCATTTATAACAGTAGATATTGATGTTTTGAATTTGACCCCGTATTTATTATTGTTAAGACCCGGTCTAAGAGTGATTTTCTTCTGGTTTGGCCTTAACGGATTTTTTACAGATCAATATGGATAGATAGTTCGGTCCAGAGCGCGGTGCAAATCCTTGACAGAAATTTCCTTACATATAACAAACTTTGTCCTCTTTTCTAAAACAAAACACGTCATCAAGATTGAATTGTACTTCAAGCCCGTCCCGGACCAAACTTGGATCGAATTAGTTCGTTCTGATAACGATCTCTACCCCAACACTAATATAATTTTATATGTTTATAGCATCACATTGTTATTATATTATTCATATTTTTGTTCATTTCAGGTAAGATTTCATTAACATCTAAATACTACATCAAAATTTGTATAATCCGTCTCAGATAGATGGAGTTTATATGATTATCACTGCATCCCTTACATCATCCACTCCCTAATCAATTGCATAAGCTATCCTACTACCAACCTACCTACCCATATAAATATTTTTGAGTTGAAATTAAACTCAACAGGATTAATCTTATTACATTGTTCTCATTAATAAATAACCATAAGGGATCAAACAAATAATTTTGACATCTTTTTGAAAACTTAATTTATTTTGTCTGTTATTTTTTGATCTGTCAGTTCCCCCCCCCCCCAAAAAAAAAAAAAGAGATTGGGTTTTCAAAAAAACAAACAAAACAAAAATACATATCAAAATATTTTGTAACTATGCCTAGTTTGCTTCAAGGGAAATGATGGCACTATAACATAAACAAACAAATACTCTCAGATATTATTTTGGTACTATTTTCTTAACTCAAGGAATTGATTCCTTAAAATACTTTTCTTCATATCGTATCTAGTGATGGGACTATTCCCAAAGAAATTCGTATGTCGATTCTAATACAAATTCCCGATTACGACATTATTTATAACACTACTAATAGTCTGGAGACTATTTTACATCTTATTATCTTTTACTCACCTAAAGCAATCACTGTTTTTAGGGTTATATGAACACTTATAGTTGTACAGGTGTTACAGCGCTACTAACGAGTCTAACGGGAAAGTTGGTACAGTAAAATGAGCTTACACGTTTGGAAACGTTCAGTAGGGTCCAAGATAAAAGACCACTCACACTACATTTACAAAACTTATTGGACTAAAATTAGAAAATGGCCGACCGCATGTGTTGAGAACACATTTGTTTATGCTCAATTTGTTTCTTTTCAGTTTTCAAGCATATTTGTTCATAAATTATTTTATAAAATTATATGACTTATAGTCATATAATTTACATGATTGTTTCCTCTATTTAGACATAAATTTTTCATAATTTAGAAAAGTACTGAAAATAATAGAAGATGAATGGAGATTACATCTTATTTTCTCGATGCCGATTCCAGAATAAGCACCCGAATCTAATTTATTGTCTCATCACTTATCGCAACGGATGATTAGATTAGTACTATTGTACTTCCTTGATATATAGGCTATAGGGTACTCAAGGTGACAAAGAGGAAAAATGTATTACTTATGCTCAAGTGGGGTACATAGTATAAGTTAGGCTTTACTTTCTTTTTCTATCACAAAATTGGAGACAGCAACTACGGCTACTTGAAATGCAAATATCGCAACCTCTTAATAGTAAGGAAATAACTTTGCCAAGCGAAGAATAGATTATTGGATTACCGGGCCGTGCAGAATTATTTACCGATTTTTGTTCAGAATATATTGCGGACAATAATGACATTTCGAATGACTTGAGAAACAATTTATTCATACATTTTTAGAATAATAAAATAGTTTGTGATAAAATTTAATCAATGTAGTCACCATTTGACTCAATGACACTGGTCAGGCGACGTCTGAAGCTGCCACAGACTTGCTGGGTGTAATCGGCATCCATGGAGGCCCAGGCCTTGTTGACAGCAGCCTTTAAGGCATTTATGTTCTTGTGTCGTTTTTTGCAGGCCTTGGTCTCCACGTGCGCCTAGATAGAGAAGTCTAGTAAGTTCAGATCTGGACTCTGAGGGGGCCAGTAGTCCTTGGGCCAAAATTTCATGTTGTCCTTGAGCCACTCCTGAGCTTTCTTGGAAGTGTGGGCGGGTGCTCCATCTTGTTGAAAAACCCAAGAAGAGTTGCCGACTATGGATTTGGTCCACGGAAGGAACTTGGACGCCAGAATCTTCACATAATCCTCCGCTGTTAATCTGAGCCAGTGGGAAACTATACTGGCTTCATGGCCTTCCAGTTGGATCTACAAACATCTCCAAAGCTCACAACACGGTCATTTTACCTGTTGAAAACAGGATCGACCGTAAAAGTTTTCTCATCTAAAAAAATGATGATGCGTCCAGATGAGCTCTTGATATCATTCAAGATTTTCTTGGCACGCTCAAGTCTGACTTCTCACTGACGTTTAGTTAGCAGAGGGCGTTCAGTACGCCTCAGGGACTTTACTCCAGTCCTTTTCAATGCCCTTGAAACAGTTGATGTCGACGTTCCCATCTTTCTGGCCATGTTGGCAATGGACCTGTTGGGAGTCCTCTTGAACACTGCCTTTACTTGCCTTGTTGAGACAGTGGGCTTCCTGCCAGCCCCAGGGGAATGCCCCAGCCTCCAATCGCTTGGAAACGTTGTAAATTGTCTTCAACAAGACCCCAACCTGTTCCTTAATGTTGTTATGAGGCATTCCCACTCGGAGGAGGGCTGCAATGTCGATCCTCTTTGTTTCCTGATTGGACATGGTCTCACGTGTGGAAGTTGTTAAGCTCTCACAGGAAGGATTTTTGTTTATTTTAACAGTAAAAATACGAAACAATCAGATCGGTTGCCACAAAACCTCTTAAAAAGTATATTTACATCATCGGTAAATAATTTTGCACGGCCCGGTAGGAGGAGAGGGATCTCAAAAGTAAATGGAAGGTACCATTATAATGGTGGAAAGGTTGGGACTTTGTCTCTTATGAATATTCCCGGGGTGGGTCTCGGAGTCGATCCCTGGACTGAGGGATGAAGCCGGAGGATATCACATCCCATAACTTTTTTTTTTGTATTTACCATGAACTATTATAGTGTAATTATAGGATGAATGTTAATAGGTACCATGTAGATGAGCTTCTCTGTCATCAAATTAATTAACTTCTCAAACGGAAAATGACTATCAACATACATAAATATAAATATACAGTACAAACTTCAATGATTGTCCAATCCTACTCGGAAACTTGATCGATTGAATTGCGATCCTTTCTCATCCTATTCCAATAATATATATTCTTCTTTTTACGAACTGTCGCTTTGATCTACTTAGTGAAGTTATTTACTTATTATTAAAAGGTTCCGATAATTTAATTTCAACTATCCCCTGTTTCTGTCTCTAATTTTGAGATAGAAAGATAAAGTATGACGTACGAACAAACTTATCAAATGTAGCCGTGACATCTCTATGAAAACTAAAGGGTGTATGCCAATTCATGTAAAAATGAATCAAATCTGTGAAGTATTTGCTCTAAGAATGCCTTAACATTGTTGCCGAAATAAAATAAATCCAAAGTTTGACTAATTGCCTATTTTTTCCCGATCTTCATACTTGTTCATACATAAATACATACCAACAGACAAATATCCCCCTCCCAAAAAAAAAATAAATCTTATCAATTTTGAGAAATGTAGGTACGAAACGAACAAAACAAAGTAAGATTATGTTCCTTAGCTGCTTTGGGTGGTCTGACTGTACATAGCATTATCGTCATCATCAGGTTGATTATAGAGTACACATGTTCCATGTTACAAACTTGAAGATAAGATGGGAGGAATGAAAAAAAAATGTATAAAAAGCTTCTATTTTCCATTTGATATTTTGGTTTAAAAAAAAAAAAAAAAGAGTTTTTAGGTTTCTTCGCTCCCTTCTTCATTAAATTAGGAAGAAAAAAAAAGTTCACGTAATATTATTGAACCAAGGCATTCCATCTTGATGACTTCATGATCTTTTTAATTGGACTTTGACAAAAAAGGAATGTATAGAAATAAGGGATTTCATTTCATAGTAATAATTCCTTTGGTACATTGATTGATTTCATACATAATGTTTACATTATTTTTGGTTAAAATGATTATTAAAAAATTACACTCAGATTTACAACAACCACACAGCAACCATACCATTAGGTCCACACCCTTCTGCAAACAAGATGTATCAAACTTAATTCCATTCTGAAAGCTTCTTATTTAGAAGAGCATGATGATAGCTTGGGTTGTACTTATAGCACACTATGAGCACAAGTGATATTTATTTTTTGCGTTCAAATATAGTGATGAAGGGAATGAAGGGCTCATATTGTATTCCTGGAGCCAAAAGAAGGCATTGCTCATTTTTTGTTTTAATAGGTACATATGTATGTTTGTCATGAAGTAAAGTAAATGATGGATGACTTGAAGAAATGAAAATTTCCTGTACTGATGGACTCTCATAGAAACAGTCATGACCTTCATTCCTTCCTTGGAGTATAACCGATCCATAATTAATTATCAAGTTATGTGTGAGGGCTTATATTTTCGTACGAGTTTCATATCCTTTTTTGACTTGAAATATCTTTAAGAGCAACTCACATGCACTTCCAGAGGCATCCTCTGAGTTTTTGTTTGGGGTATGGTCTAGCTAAGAAATTTGGAATTTTTAGATAATAAAATATCACTTTTATTCTTTTTTTTTTAAGTAGGATTTTCTTAGGGGTCGGAGAAATGTGAGGGATTACGTCATTGGTGGGTCAATTTGTTTTAATGACTTAGTGGAGCTACATGTATCAGTTTAATATAGTACCGTTTTAAATGTGTCAGTACCCCTGTGCTATTGCAGTACCATTAAATCTGGACTCGTTTTGATTTTTTAATATATGACTGAACTCTCTTCTATCCCTTTTATTGTTTTACATTTCAATACTGCTATATACCTATGATATAATCTGATAAGAACCCAAAGGTGAAAAAGTCATACCAATCTCGAGTCTCAAGTCTTTGATCCCAAATCCAAGTCCTTGAATATTTTCATGGAATGGAGTTCTCAGAAAATTAAGGATAATTTAAAGAGTAACTTATATTTAATAAAACAATTGAAATTACTTTCGAGTCCAAGTTGAGTGGGAGACCTTAGCTTTCAAGTCTATGACAAGTTTCAAGTATTGAGTGTATGATCAAATCCAGTGGAAAGTCTTTGGTCAGAGTCCAAGTCCCCACCTCTGTGAGAGACTCAAAAGGATTATTTTTTTATTTTTTCCATTTTACTATATTTTGTTATGTTATGTTCCTATAGTCAATATAAAAACAATCTTGAACAAAAGTCAAGGCAAAGAGAAAATCCCCACTTATTTTCTTTGCTTCATATATACATACAGCCTAATATTTCAATTGATATATTTGAGTCAATTATAAGTTTTGTATTCAAATTTTTGGAATGAATTAAGATAGCCAATAATTTAGCTTTAGTGTAGAATCTTTATTTGATTTTAGAAATTTAGATTGACCTTTTAAATATAATCAATCAATTTCTTATTCTTTTATTGTTATAATCAATTTTGGCTACTTTAAGAGCAATTTGACTCAACTCCAAAGGTTTAATAAGTATAATTTATTGATATAAATTAACGATAATTAATTGAAGAATACAAATTTAATCCACACTCAATTTTTTGAGAAGAATCATTCTAGTTAGCTTTTATGTTGACGGCTTATATATTTCCAAAAAGTGCTAATAATTTTAATATAGGCTGGGGTGTTCAAAAAATAAAATTCTTATTGGATGCACCTTAAAGGGATTTAAAGCTTCTCATATACCTAATATGTGTGTAACAAACATAAAATCAGTTATAATATAAATTATTACTGATTTTATATTTGTTATATACCTTCAAAATTGAGCAGGTCCATTAATCTACTCTGGGCACTGATAATAAGGGTTATTAATCATAGAAATATCCCCATATATAAGAATTAAGAAGTGTAATCATCGTCACATTTAAAGCCAAATTGCGCACTAGGCAATGCATTAAATTAGAGTGTTAAAAATAATGTATAGACTCTTATTCAATATGTATTGTACTTCTTCTTTTTTTTTTTTAAATTCGATCTCATAGGTAAAGTTGAATTTACGAACATTATAAAATGTAAAAAATGAAAAGCCTTTGTCTCACATTATTTCAATGCCCATTGACCCACCCACCAAAATTGAGAATACCCATTGTCTTTTGTATAAAGTGTAACAATAATAAATCCATTTTCTCACTAAGCACCTCTTAAATAATTTTATTTCATGCATTAGTTTTTTTAAAACATACTTGATGAACTGATGATTTCCCCATAAAGAACATTTAACCAACGTCTAAAAAAAAAATATATATATAATAATATGAATATTTTATAGGTTCATTATGAGACTATGGATAGTAATATTTGCTCAAATCTATTCAACCTTGATAATGAAGCATGTAATTATCGTCTTCTTCCCCCTCCCTCTTTCGAGTCTAAACGATTTCTTATCTGATAAAAGGTTAAAAAAAGAGGAATTGGGTATATTTTTATTTTTTACTTGATTACTTATTAATAGTTCTTGGAACGTTGGATCAGTGCACCTAACAATGTTGTTGATTCACCTACTATAATTATTCATGTTTGCCTCTTAAAGTTACTTACTGTTGAGTTGATCAGTGTTGTTGTTGAGGTTATACAATTAGAATACCTATATGCACTTACACAAGGACGTCTGCAGGATTATATTTAGAGGGGGCGGGGGGGATTGGTGATTGGAATTTATTTGCAGAAAAAACACAAATATATTTTTTTTTTGGAAAAAAATTTCAATAAAATTTTTGAGAGAAGAATTTCAAAAATCCATAGTTATTTGCAGAAGGTTTATTTTTTTGCAAAATTAAATTAAATTTTCTAGTAAAAGGCGAAAATTTCTTCATTTAGGGGGGAAGGGGAGGCTACAGACGACCCTCCAACCCACCCCAGCTGGTCCGCCTTATTACACAAGGCGGCTGTGTAATAGATAATATCTAATTTTGAATCTGGAATTTTAACTAGTTTAATTTTGTAAACTAGGAAAACTATAGTAACTAAACTTTGCGAAGATGTTGGCACAAGTTTTTTTATTTCTCCGTTACGTGAAACTCTCCTTCTTTAGCAGAGTGCTTAAATGCACTTCTATCTATGCCTATATATACATTACACACGTACTACGTGCATAATTCATATGTATGCATCCATCA